>NW_028135746.1:0-277740 GCF_964662115.1 Mustela nivalis | reverse complement strand
CAACTCACTGGCATGTCTTAGGAGAATGTCATACCTTTAGTAGCAAACTTGAAATCTTGGCAATTAGTTTTGATTTTTGCTTTGGTTTTTATAATTTTAAAAATCCCACCAGCCTTTGGCTTGCTCTCACCTGAGTGCTTTCAGCTGTTTCTCCAACAAAACTGTCCAGGCATCAGAAACTCTCATTGTTTACAGTGGCGCCGACTTCTGAACACTTTGTTAATAAAAAGCTTTTTTTTTTTTTCTTTTGGCTATTGTAAATGTGGAACAACAATGAGGTATTTCAAAGAGGTGAACCACACATAAATTTCTCTAAGGGTGGGGTGAGGGTTACTCAAAAAGGAACTTGACAAGGCTTTTAAGATATCTATAATCATTATAACTTAACGTGAGTTATTTTTACTGTGCCCTTAACTGGTCAAACACTTGTTGGCTTCCAAGAAAGACTAACGTAGTTCTAGATGGTTTTAGCGGCCTTCTAGCACAGGGTCTCATGAAGCAGGGATTCTAGCCACTGGCTGTGCAAGGCATAAGGCCTGTTAGTGATTCTATTTTTTCCTCTGCAGAATGGGCCTTTCCACATTCCAGGTCTTTCTACCCCAATAAATAATGCGGTGATTCTCTTAGTGAGTTGTACTTTTGGTTTAAACAGCCAACTGTCTCTTAAAAAGGACTTTTGTGTAAAGTCCTTTAAAGAAAAAGTCCTTTAAAAAAAATTTTTTTTTATCTTTTATTTTTTAATCCCATATGTTTACTCTGATCGTGGAACTTTTTTCATTTTTACCTTCTCTGCTGATTAAAATATTCTCTCCAAAATGTCAGTTATTTCCAGGTACTTGCACTGTAGACAATCTTTACATATTTTTTAAAAAATCCATTCACGATTCTTAGTGTAAATCCCGGGGATCTGAAAGACTACCATTTGCTATTCATCGAACAGTTACTATCTACACTAAGTGACAGGGTTGTAGAGAACGTGAGCTCACAAGAGATGTAAGCTTTTTTCCACTTTCAGCTACCATGTTCATTTCTATGTTACTCAGAGGAGCCTTCTTTGTAGAAACATATTATCCAATCTTTTATGAAGCTGAATTTAAATTCTGTCCCTTCATTCCCCACAACGCTTAAAAAGCCAAGCAAATTTTGTTCCATTTTTTAAGAGCCCATAGATGGCATTTTTTTAGTGTTGCGTTTTTGAGTTTTCAACACTCTTTATGTTACTTCTACTTCACAAATAAACAATTGCTAATGACAATGTGAACTTCCTACAAATGTGCAATCAAAATCCCTAGGTACACATTACCGAAGTTCTTTGTTCCCTTTAAACATTATTTCTCTCTTGATATGCATTCTTGTTTTGTATTATATTGCATTATAAAGTTTTTTTTTAACAGACTGCATTTTTTAGAGTAGTTTGGGGATCAAAGTAAAATTCCCTTTCCCCACATACACACAGCCTTCCCCATTATCAACATCCTGTACCACGGTGATAATTTTTCACGCTCACTGACCCTACACTGACACATCATTCTCACCCCAAAGTCCACAGTTTACATTAGAGTTCACTCTTGGTGGGGCACCAGGGTGGCTCAGTGGGTTAAGGCTTCTGCCTTCGGCTCAGGTCATAATCTCACGGTCCTGGGATGGAGCCCCAGACCAGACTCTCTGCTTGGCAGGGAGCCTGCTTTCCCCCAACCCCTGCTTTCCCCGCCTGCCTCTCTGCCTGCTTTGATGCATGTCAAATAAATAAATAAAATCTTAAAAAAAACCTTTTCTCATAGAGTTCACTCTTGGTATAGTATCTTATGCATTTTGACAAATGTGTAGTGATATATATCTAAAATATCATACATATCATACAGAAAATTTTCACTGGCCTAAAAATCCTCTGTGCTCTGACTGTTTATCCTCCTCCTCTTAACTGCTACAAACCTCTGACCTTTATGCCATTTGCATAGTTCTGCCTTTTCTAGAAGGTCATATAGTTGGAACCTTGCAACATGAAGCTTTTTCAAATTGACTTCTTTCTCTTATTATGACGGATTTTAAGTTTGTTCCTTGTCTTTTCATTGCTTGATAGTCATTTCTCTTTATTGCTGAATCATATTCCATTGTTTCAATGGACCACAGTTTATCTATCCATTCTCCTCCTGTAGGACATCTTGGTTACTTCCAACTCTTGGCACATATGGGTAAAGCTGTTACAAACACAGGTTTACATGCAGGATTCTGTGTACACAAGTTGTCGCTCTTTTGGGTGAGTACCAAGGAGCACGATTGCTGGATCATATGGTAAGAATATGTTTAGTTTTGTAAGAAACTGCCCAACTGTCTTCCAAAGTGGTAGCACCATTTTGGTGTTCTCACCAGAATGAATGAGAGTTTCTCTTGTGCCTCATCGTCAAAAGCATTTTATGTTGTCAGTATTTTGGATTTTAGCCATTCTAATAGATGTGTAGTGATATATCATTGTCTTATTTATTTATTTATTTTTTAAAAAGATTTTATTTATTTATTTGACAGAGAGAAATCACAAGAAGACAGAGAGGCAGTCAGAGAGAGAGAGAAAGGGAAGCAGGCTCCTGCTGAGCAGAGAGCCCAACGTGGAACTCGATCCCAGGACCCTGAGATCATGACCTGATCCAAAGTCAGTGGCTCAACCCACTGAGCTGCCAGGCGCCCCTCATGTTCTTTTAATTTACAATTCCTTAATTAGACATGCTGTGATCATCACAGCATCTGTTCATATCATTATTGCCATCTCAATATCTTCTTAAGTGAGGTGTCTGTTCCAGTCCTTGCCAATTTTTCAATCAGGTCATTCATTTTCTTGTGTTTGAGTTAATAAATAATAAATAATAATAATAAATAATAAATAAATAATGAATGAATGAATTTATTATATATATTATATATGTTATCTATAATATATATAATAAATATTATTATATATTAAATAATTTATTAAAAATAAATTTACTAATGAGGCCAAGAATTCAGAATCACAAATACTTCAGAACTAATAATAACTGCCATCACTTGTTGTTATTGTATAAGATAAATCCTACGATCAAGTTTCAATTTTAAATTCTTACAATTTTAAATTCTTAAAACCTTATGAAGAAGCATCATTTGGAGGGAGCAGTTTTCGTAATTTATCATCCATCAGCCTTTTTTAAAGATTTTATTTATTTATTGGACACAGAGAGAGAGAGAGAGAGAGGGAGATTACAGGTAAGCAGAGAGGCAGGCAAGCAGGGAGGGAAGCAGGCTTCCTTTTGAGCAGAGCCGGATGTGGGGCTGGATCCCAGGACCCAGAGACCATGACTTGAGATGAAGGCAGAGGCTTAACCCACCACCCACGTGATGAGAGAGCCCCTCAGGTGCCCCTCATCCATCAGCCTTAATGGTTTGGAGGAAAATGTGTGGATGAGTAATGCCTTAGGGAGCTAATCTCTCTAAAGGATTTTCAATCTTTACCCCTCCAAGGTTTTGCACAGTTCTGATAGCCTCTAAACATCCAGCTGATTTCTACAGTGACAGGCCTGTTAAAAACTGTCCGCAAACCAGGAATAGAGCTTGAAACATACCAGTCAAGAACAACTTTGAGTCTTTTAAGGAATTTATCATCATTTCTTTGTTATGATTCCAGGTTCCTGGGATTGTGTCCCACAGTGGGCTGTCTGCTCAGCAGGGAGCCTGCTTCCATTACTCTCTCTCTGCCTGCCCCTCTGCCTTCCTGTGATCTCTGTCAAGTAAATAAATAAAATTTAATAAAAACATATTTTATACCAGTTATTCATGTTTATTAACTCAGATATCACAATACAAATAATTCCAGCAGTTGATCTTTATTAATACCTTCAGCAAGATCAAAAAATTAAGTCATATTTTCTCCAAAAATTTTATATCATCTGATAGGTCAGATATATAAAAAATTACATTTAAAGTCTTAAAAATATCAGCAAATATTTTCATTTAAATGCAAATTTCAAGAAAATCTACTTTTACAAACACGACTTTTTAATCCTATATATTTTTTAAATTTTTCAATATCTGATAAATTCTTTAGCGAGACTATAAATGTTAGATCGAAAAAAATGATTAATAGATGTAGGTTCAAATTATTATGTTCCATTAAAAATGATTTAGTCTTTGATGAACATCTGTTTGGTAATGTGTTGTATCCAAATATAGTAAATTAATGACATATATAAAATTATAGGGAAATGACACCTTCTGTTCCATTATGAGTAGAGCTTTTAAAATGCTATTTGTCACAACCTGTCATCTTGTCATTATGTAGCATTATGTAGCATTTAAAATATATATACTCTTCACTTTGAAGTCTTTTAGAAATCTAAAATATGACTTTCTATGGATTGTGTTTCCATATTCCTTTATTGCCACTTTGAACAAATCCACATGCTTTGATTCAAAGGTAATAAATTCCTCTTATTTGGAAAAATGATATTTATTTTTGTTTTCTCACACTTAGTAGGTGGTTTCATTTTAGCACACTTCAGAGTTATAATTTCATGCTTATTAAAAATATTTATTATGATCTACATAGATGAATGAAACTTTTATTTTGTTAAATTATTTGCCAAAAAATCTGTAATTTTAAAAAATGTATTTCTTTTGAAGGGTTATTTTAGAGCATTCAGAGAGGATCTAGGAGTGTGGTATTATGCAATTTTTAAGTAGGTTTGAAATGGTTATTCATATGATTGTTTCTTTAAGGCTTTTGCTTATTTTGGGTTTTTTTTCTCTTATTTTGTTCATTATATGCTATAAAATATTTTGAAAGTAAATTTAAGGTATGTTTTACATAGTTTATTTTTTGGAAAAAATATTGAAATGACTTATGAAATTCAGTATACTCTCAACATTAATTTATTCTGAAATTTACCAATTGTCTACTGTCTATTTTATGGCAGATATTACTTCAGACTACACTGGTAAATGAAATACTTGGCTTTGTAGAACGTTTATTTTAATGGGTGAGACAATTAAAAGCTATAAACCTGATTAAAAATTGCATAGTGCATTCAAAAATGATGAGTGCAATGGGGAAAAAGAAAAATTAGATCAGGGTGAGAAAAATCAAGGTTGCTAGGCAGGGGATGGGGAGGTAATTTAAATAGGAAGATCAGGGTAGTTACAATGAAGCTGACAATTGAACAAACGTATGGAAAGGTGATGAATTTGCCCAGAACTATCAGCAATAAGGTCACTCCAGACAAAGGAATTGGCTATCTTGAAGGCCATTAGGTTGGATCATGCCTGGCATATCTGAGGAATAGCAAGGAGGCCACTGTGAGGGACTGAAGAGTAGCAGGGAAAGAGGTCACAGAGGTTAAATGAGTGGCTAGATCATGTAAAAGCTTAGAAGTCATTGTAAAACTGTGGCTTTATATTTGAAAACTTACTGTGTGATAGGATTTCTACTAATAACTGAGAGTTCAAATGTCCATAAAATTTCAAGGATTCTTATTCTAGGAAGACAGAATAAAGAAAAAGAGTTCATATTTTCACATGGTGTAACAAATGCTTGGAGATCCAAGTGTAGGAAGCTATGGGAGCACAGAAGAAGGCACTAAAATCACACCAATATATTTGATGACTGTGACTTTATATAAATTTGTATTTTCTAGATTTTTTTAATAGTCATGGAATCACACAGTATATTCTATTCATTGCCTGGCTTTTCTTTTCTCAGCACCATTACTTTGAGAATCTCCAATTGTAAATAGTTCATTTTGATGTTGAATAGTAATCTCTTTAATGAATAGATCATAATTTGTCTTTGCTCTATTGATGGACATTGATGAACATTTCTACTGTTTTCAATTCTTGAAAATAAAGCTGCTATGAAATTCATATACAAGTCCTTGTACGAACATAGCGTTTGTTTCTCTTGGTTAAATGTGTAGAAGTAAAATGGCTATTGGTGTAACTGCAACGTATTTTGCATTTAAAAAAATTTTCAAACTATTTTCCAAAGTGGTGGTATCATGATATATGCCAACAACAGTTTAGATTTTTTGTTGCTTCTCAATCTAGCTCAGACGAAGTAAATTAGCCTTTATAATTTTAGCCATTCTAATAGATATGTAAGCATGTCTCATTATGATTTTAATTTGTATTTCTTTAATGTCTAAATGTTGAGAAATTTGTCATGTGCTTATAAGCCATCCATATCCTTTTGGTGACATGTCTCTTCAATAATTTTCTTCACATGTAAAATTGGATACTCTGTTTGGTTTTAGTAAGGTTTTTAATTTTTATTCATTTTTTAATCATCAGAGTTGATGTCCATTATCAGATATATAATTTGCAAATCCCTTCTCCATCTTTATGGTTTCTCAATGGAGCTTTGATAGCTGTGTCTTTCAAGAAATATGCTACTTCTTTCTTGGTACACGGAGGTATGACTAGAACATTGTCAATGTTGACCTTTGCAAAGAAAATCATGGCTTAAGATATATGTAGTCTGCGGTTGTTGGGAGTGTTCTGTAATATCAAGCATATCTTGTTAGTTGATAATTTTGTTCATGTCTTACATATCTTACCAATTTGATGACCATTTGTCTATATAATCTCAAAATAAAGGTGTTGAAACTTTTTTCCAATTCTCTTCTAAGATAGAAGTTATGATTTTTGTTCTTAGTTTTTCCCTATATATCCCCAAATCTGTTATTAAGTATTAAAAGTCAAGAATTATTATACTCCCTGATAAATTCATCCTTATACTCTTCTGTAATTTTGACTTGATCTTTATGTCTGATAATGAAATTTGCTTTAAAATCACTTTTCATTATCTTGATATAACCACCAAAGGTATAGTGTGATTAGTGTTAATATAGCATATTTTTTCTTTTACTTTATAAAGCACTTCTATATTTAATCCTGAAAAAAAAAAACAGCTTTTTAGCTCTGGAAGCATCTTTCTAAATTATTTTTTTTTTAAATGAAGCAGTAACAATTTTTGTTAAGGGACCTAAACTGAAAGTAGGTTTATTTATTAATTTATTTAGTAAAAGATTTTATTTTGTTTATTGACAGCAAGAGAGAGAGAGAGAGAGGAAGCACACAAGCGGGAGGAATAACGTGCAAAGGGAAAGGAAGAAGCAAGCTCCTCGGGTTGCAAGTAGTCCCATGCAGGGCTGGATCACTGTACACTGGAATCATGACCTCAGCCAAAGGCAAATATCTGCTTAAACAACTGAGTCATCCAGGCACCCCTAGAAAATTAAAAAAAAAAAAAAAGACCTTTTAAAATCATTTTTTTCTTTTTTTTAATATTTTATTTATTTGACAGACAGAGAGACAGGAAGAGGAACTATAAGCAGGACAGAGGGACAAAGAGAAGCAGGTTTCCCACTGAGCAGATAGACAGATGTGGGGCTCCATCCCAGGACCCTGGGATCATGGACTGAAAAGAAGGGACACTTATGGAAGAAGCCACCCAGACAACTCTTTTCTTTGTTTTTAATATATGGCAACTGATGCTTCCCAGTCATGAGGAGCATATTACCCATTGATTAAATCTTTGATAACAACCTATTTAAAGAGGTGTGTAAATATATACTTACTCAGATTTATACACTTTGTGTTTTCTTCATAGTTTGGGGCTGGACCCCATGGTCACAACACTGCTTCCAGTCTTTGCCTTCCCATCTGTTGATACCAGGCATTTGGTCAGCAAAGCAAAGTAGTATCATAATTAATAAGCCCTTGGCACCATATCTCTGGAGCAGGAGTTGCTCCTAGCCAAGGCCCAGAGCAGTTGACCTCCCCTCGCTAGTGCTATAGCCCCAAGGACTAGGTCCCTGCTACCAGAACTCAGTCTTACATGTTATGCTAAGTAGACAAAACCAAAACAGTAAAGCTCCAACAGCTTTCACTGGCATGCCTCAGCTCCCACTCCCTCGACGTCCAGGCAGTACCAGATGCCAGGGAGGGGTCTTGGTCCAACATATGGGAGGGAAGGAAGTAGCCACGAGCAAGTACCTGCCTCTCTGTGCCTTTCTTTCATGAGCAGGTTGTAAGGAGGAGGAAGAGGAAGGGGAAGAGAGGTGAACTTTAAGGGGTGAAGGCCTCAGGTAGGCAGCTGGCTCCTGCCAGTAGGAAAGGGACAAAGGAGAAGGCAGTGAGTCTTTCAGGGAGGGTGGGGGTTAAGGGTTACAGCTTATGACGGAATCTGGACAGGAGTAATAGGGATACTAGTCATTTGAGTCCACCATTGGCAAGCTGCGCTGGGTGTCAGGCCAGATAGGCCTCCCTGGGCAACGGCACATGAGAGAAGGTGGAATTCTTCTCTGAGGAGCAGGTGGAGCTTTGGGTGGTGGGAAAGCATAGACAGTATTGTTCCAGGGCCAAGGACAGGTCCGGGTACTCCTGGTTGGAGGTCAAGGCCACAGTATGATCCAGGTCTTCTACCAGCAGCTTGAAGGTACCACATGCCAGCCACCCCTCATTATTGTGTATAACTCTCTGGTGCACTCATTGGCTTATCCATCAAATGACTCCTTCAGCAGCTTGAAAACCACCTCCACAGGCACTCCAGTTTATGGAAGGCTTCCAGAGTAAAGATTTTGCACAGGATCACCCCAAAAGACCAGAAGTCACTCTGGTGGATGTAGATCTGGCCAAACATGGCCTTAGGGATCATCCACTTCACAGGCAGTCCACTGTTGGTAGTCTTTTTATAGTAACTGATGTGGTGATATCTCTGTCAAGGCTGAAGTCTGAGATCTTCATCATGTTGTCCTTTGTCACCAGCACTTCCCTGGTGGCCAGGTCTTGGTGTACGCACTTCTTGGAGGCAAGGTACTCCATGCCTCAGGCTACCTGGTAGGCACAGGATGCCAGGTCCTTGGAGGAGAATTGCTCTGCTGCATTGTGGCTGATATTGTAACATACTCCAGGTCAGGAGGCCTCTGGGCCTGCAGGTACTCCTGTATGTTGTCTTTGGAGGCATATTCCGTGAGAGTGTACGAAGGACCATCCTGTGTGAAGGATCCAGCATGTTGATGGTGTCCTTGTGCTGTCCAATCATCTTCATCATCTCCATTTCTGAGATTAGGTTTGACAGGTCTTTCTCTGTTGCATCTGACTTCAACATCTTCACAGACACTTTAGTCAAATGGTTGGATTTGTGTTTGTCCAGCCCAATGGCCTCCTCCAACACCACCTGCCCAAAGTAGGCCTGTCTTAGGGGTCTGCCTAAACTGCCTACAATCGGCCTGTCTCAAGGCAGTTATGAACTCTAGATTATCCTCAAAAACATTAAAACACAAGCTAAAAATTCTCTTCACTAGATCTCTGTCGCAGGTCTAATTTTCTTCTCTTTCATCATTTATCTTTTTCCTGATTCTTATTTTCAGTATAGTTTATTTTGCTTCCAAGTGTTTCCCCTGGTTTCTGTATGCTGTTTCAGAGGGAAGAATTATCCTGTCATAATATTATTTCTTGAGCATTCATTACATCTCTCAGTTAAAATGGGTTTTTTTATGGTATTGATTCATTTGAGTTTTCTCAAAATGGGAAGAATTTTCAAAATGGTGTTTTCCTCAAGGTTCAGAGTATGTCTTAGCCTCATCTTTACTCTTTTTGAATTCACTTTTCAAATTCTTGTCCCTCTTTTTATCTTTTTAAATTTAAATGTTTTATTTTTACTATTCTTTTATTTGAGTATAGTTGATATTCAGTGTTACATTGGTTTCAGGTTTTCAATATCTCCATACATTATTCTATGATCACTGCAAATATAGCCACCATCTGTCACCATATAACACTAATATAATATCATTGACTATATTCTCTACACTGTCCCATATCTCTTTTTAAATTCTCTGATATTTATGTTTTCTGTTATTCCAATGTTCGACCATCATTTTACTTGGATACTTTAATAAAATATGCCTGATTACACACTCTTTGCTGAAAACCATAGTATTGGATTTATAGTAGTCTTCTTCTTCTTCTTCTTTTTAAATTAACATATAATGTATTATTAGCCCCAGAGGTACAGGTCTGTGAATCGCCAGGTTTACACACTTCACAGCACTCACCAAGCACATACCCTCCCCAATGTTCATAACCCCACCACCCTCTCCTTACCCTCCCCAACCCCCTGGCAACTCTCAGTTTGTTTTGTGAGATTAAGAGTCTCTTATGGTTTGTCTCCCTCTTGATCCCATCTTGTTTCATTTACTCTTTTCCTGTCCCCCAAACCCCCCACATTGCACCTCCATTTCCTCATATCAGGGAAATCATATGATAGTGTCTTACTCTGGTTGACTTATTTTGCTAAGCATAATACCCTCTAGTTCCATCCATTCCATCGCAAATGGCAAGATTTCATTTCTTTTGATGGCTGCATAGTATTCCATCACACACACACACACACACACACACTCACACACACACACACACACACATATATATATATATCATTCATTTGTTGATGGACATCAAGGTTCTTTCCATAGTTTGGCTATTGTGGATATTGCTGCTATAAACATTTGGTGCACGTGCCCCTTTGGATCATATAGTTGTCTTCTTTACCTCTATCAGAACCCCAAGAAGCTTTATTCATTTATTTACTCACATAAACAAATGATCCAACACAACGTTTTTTGATGTTCAAATGTAGTATAATGTCTTACCGCTTAACATTATGCATACTGCTCTCTTTCGCTGTTTTACTAAATACACATCATCACTATGCCATTTAATCAGAAAGAACATTTGAACTCAGAATTCTCTCCATATCAGGGAATGAAGACTCCACCCTTCTGTTTGTGCAGGTAAAATAAATGTTGATATTGTCTGTCCTGCACATACCCCATCCTGTTCACCAGAATATTCACCATCAAAATAGATGCAAAATAAAAACCATACCTCACCACTTCTATTACCACCCAGCATGCTAAAAACACCATCATATGTTCCTGAATTATTGACTTGATTGATAACCCCACTTCCACACATACTGCACTCCTTTCTCCCTGCAAATTTATTTTGGTACAGAAACTTAACCTTTACCCATTTGTCAGGTCAAAAGTAGGTAGAGAGGCAGGCAGAGAGAGGGGTGGGGGAGTAGGCTCCCCGCTGAGCAGAGAGCCCAATGTGGGGCTCCATCCCAGGACCCTGAATTCATGACCTGAGCCGAAGGCAGAGGCCTAAACCACTGAGCCACCCAGGAGCCACCATATCTCGTAATTTTTAATCAACATGGATTGGCTGCATCAAATAGTTCCTTCTTCTTCAAATATAAATATATAAATATATTGATCAAGTCACTCGCATGTCTTAGGAGAATGTCATACCTTTAGTAGCAAACTTGAAATCTTGGCCATTGGTTTTGATTTTTGTTTTGCTTTGATTTGGTTCGGTTTTGATATTTTAAAAATCCCTCCAGCCCTTGGCTATGTCTGAGCTGAGTGCTTTCTGCTGTTTCTGCAACAAAACTGTCAGGGCAGCGAAAACTCTCATTGTTTTCAGTGGCGCCCCCTTCTGAACACTGTGTTAATAAAAAGCTTTTTTTTTTTTTTTTTTTTTTGGCTATGGTAAATGTGGAACAACAATGAGGTATTTCAAAGGGTTGAACCACAGATTAATTTCTCTAAGGGTAGGGTGAGGGGTACTCAAAAAGGATCTTGACAAGGCTTTTAAAGATACCGACAATCATTATAACATAACGTGACTGATTGTTACCGTGCTCTTAACCTGGCAAACACTTGTTGGCTTCCAAGGAAAACGAACATAGTTGAGAAGGTTCTAGCGGCCTTCTAGCACAGGGTCTCATGAGGTAGGGATTCTAGCCACTGGATGTGCAAGGCATGAGGCCTGTTAGTGATTCTATTTTTTCCTCTGCAGAATGGGTCTTTCTACATTCCAGGTCCTTTCTACCCCAATACATAATGCGGTGATTCTCTCAGTGATTTGTACTTTTGGTTTAAACAGCCAACTGTCTCTTAAAAAGTACTTTTGTTTAAATTCTTTTTTAAAAAAAGTCCTTTCACAAAATTTTTTTTTAATTTTTATTTTTTAATCCCATATGTTTACTCTGATCCTGGAACTTTGTCATTTTGTCCTCCTCTGCTGATTAAAATATTCTTCATCATCAGCACCTACTGCTCTCCTCTCCTGGTGGTCTCTCCGGAAGGGGTCTTCTCTAGCTCTTCTAGCAGAGGATGGGCACTTCCCCTCTACCCCTGTTGCTGGACCAACCTTACCTATCCTGCAGGGTCAGGTCGGCCTGGCCTTTTATCTGTTGTTCTCTTCTGAGTGGTTAGATTTCATAGATACCATGCTTTGCTTTTGTCAGGATTTACCCTGGACTATCAAAACTCGTTTCTTGTGCCAGTGAAGCCTAAAAACAGTCCTGATGAGAGAACCAGGAACTCGAACAGATCATATTTATCCTGAATGTTCTGTCCAAAATGAAAAATATATTTCTGAGGAGCCTCAGGATCTGAGAAGGGAAGTTTCACCAACTCTGTCACGTAGGGGCATCAATTCTGATTCTGTGTCAATTTTCCTACTTTCCCAGCTAGTAATTCTCTACCTCAGAAAGCCCACTCTCAACCGTTTCCTCTCTCAAAGGCAGTTGCTCTTAGAGTCTGCACATGGCACTTGGGGCCTGCTGGTCGTTGGCTACTGCCCTCTGTACCTTGGGTCTAACAGCTGCGGGGCATCAAGATGAGAACGTCTCTTGTTTTAAGACTATATAGTTTGGGGCACATGGTAAGCAATAATCACTTTTTTAGTTGATCCAAGTGTTCGACCTTTCTTATTTATTCAAGTACCACAATACTTGTCTAAGATTTGTCCTCCCCCCCATTTTAATATCTCTTATGTGGCAATCACCTTGCACTTGATGACATATCCTACTTTAACTGACTGCATTTCTCTCTTAGTCGATCATAAACTATAGTGCATCTTACCCTTGATGAAAGCTAGGATGCAATTAAATACTCTATTATGGTTACAATTCTGATATTTAAAATCCTCCGTTAGCTCCCTGTGCCCCCACAGTGTAGTACCTCACCTCCTCGGCATAGTATACAAACCATCTCACCCCCAGGGTTAACCCCGGGGCTCAGCCTCCATCCCCAGGTGATGCTGCCAGATCAGCTGTCAGTTGTCATGAACTTGCTGTAGTTTCGGGAATGCACTTTGCTGCCTCCTGGCACTTTGAAACTTGACACACTCATCCTCATTCTTCGCTTTGCCCTTGTCTATCACCTCCCCTGAAAATCTGTTCCTAAGTGGCTTTACCCAGCTCCAACCTACCCTTGGCAATCTTTTATCTCCCTGTGGTAAAACCTGTCACACTGCACCATGGACATGCCCGTTGCTCCCCTGAGAAGAGAAAAGGGAGAGTGAGGGCCCCCCAGCATTTTCAGCTCTAGTGCAGGGCCCCATGCCTGGCTTGTAGGAAATGCCCGATCATGAAGACAAACGGAGATCATCCTCAGGCTAAAACCAGCTCTTATTTTCCTACAGCAGGATCTGGATCAATTAAGAGCAGCGAGTTATTATTGCTGTTTTTCTAGGGATTTTATAGCCATATATTTCCCAGGTTTTGACTTTTTTTATAGCACTTTAATTCAGGCTTCAACCACTTCCAAGTCAGATCAGGTGAAATCATTTTCCTTCCCATAGCCTCGGTGTATTTCACACCTAGTAATTTTTTTTTAAAGATCTTATTTACCCATTTGACAGATCACAAGTAGGTAGAGAGGCAGGCAGAGGGGGGGGGGGAGCAGGCTCCCCGCTGAGTAGAAAGCCCGATGTGGGGCTCCATCCCAGGACCCTGAAATCATGACCTGAGCCGAAGGCAGAGGCCTAAACCACTGAACCACCCAGGAGCACCCATATCTCGTAATTTTTAAGCAGTGTGGATTGGCTGCATCAAATAGTTCCTTCTTCTTTAAATATAAATATATAAATATATTGATGAAGTCACTCGCATGTCTTAGGAGAATGTCATACCTTTAGTAGCAAACTTGAAATCTTGGACATTGGTTTTGATTTTTGTTTTGGTTTGATTTCGTTCGGTATTTGTAATTTTAAAAATCCCTCCAGCCCTTGGCTCTGTCTGACCTGAGTGCTTTCTGCTGTTTCTGCAACAAACTGTCCGGGCAGCGAAAACTATCATTGTTTATAGTGGCGGCCCCTTCTGAACACTTTGATAATAAAAAGGTTTTTTTTTTTTTTTTGGCTATGGTAAATGTGAAACAACAACAGTTAGGTATTTCAAAGAGTTGAAAAACAGATAAATTTCTCTAAGGTTGGGGTGAGGGTTACTCAAAAAGGAACTTGACAAGGCTTTTAAAGATATAGACATTCATTATAACATAACGTGACTGATTGTTTCCGTGCTCTTAACTGGGCAAACACTTGTTGGCTTCCAAGAAAGACTAACATAGTTGAGCTGGTTTTAGCGGCCTTCTAGCACAGGGTCTCATGAGGCAGGGATTCTAGCCACTGGCTGTGCAAGGCATGAGGCCTGTTAGTGATTCTATTTTTTCCTTTGTAGAATGGGTCTTTCTACATTCCAGGTCCTTTCTACCCCAATAAATAATGCGGCGATTCTCTCAGTGATTTGTACTTTTGGTTTAAACAGCCAACTGTCTCTTAAAAAGGACTTTTGTTTAAAGTCCTTTTAAAAAAAGAACTTTCCAAAAAAATTTTTTTTGAATTTTTATTTTTTAATCCCATATGTTTACTCTGATCCTGGAACTTTGTCATTTTGACCTTCTCTGCTGATTAAAATATTCTTCATCATCACCACCTACTGCTCTCCTCTCATGGTGATCTCTCCGGAAGGGGTCTTCTCTAGCTCTTCTAGCAGAGAATGGGTACTTCCCCTCTACCCCTTTTATCGGACCAACCTTACCTATCCTGCAGCGTCAGGTCGGCCTGGCCTTTTATCTGTTGTTCTCTTCTGAGTGGTTAGATTTCATAGATACCGTGCTTTGCTTTTGTCAGGATTTTCTGTGGACCATCAAAACCCGTTTCTTGTGCCAGTGAAGCCTAAGAAACAGTCCTGATGAGTGAACCAGGAACTCGAACAGATCATATTTATCCTGAATGTTCCGTCCAAAATGAAAAATACATTTCTGAGGAGCCTCAAGATCTCTGAGAAGTGAAGTTTTACCAACTCTGTCATGTAGGGGCATCAATTCTGATTCTGTGTCAATTTTCCTGCATTCCCAGCTAGTAATTCTCTACCTCAGAAAGCCCACTCTCAACCGTTTCCTCTCTCAAAGGCAGTTGCTTTAGAGTCTGCACATGGCACTTGGGGCCTGCTGGTCGTTGGCTACTGCCCTCTGTACCTTAGGTCTAAAAGCTGCGGGGCATCAAGATGAGAACGTCTCTTGTTCTAAGACTTAATATAGTTTGGGGCACATGGTAAGCAATAATCACTTTTTTAGTTGATCTAAGTGTTCGACCTTTCTTAATTATTCTAGTACCACTGTTTACTTGTTCTAAGATTTGTCCCCCCCCCATTCTAATAACTCTTGCACTTGATGAATATCCTAGTTTAACTGACAGCATTTCTCTTTCTTAGTCGAAGATAATCTATACTGCATCTTACCCTTGATGAAAGCTAGGATGCAATTAAATACTCTATTATGATTACGATTCTGATATTTGAAATCCTCCGGTAGCTCCCTGTGCCCCCACAGTGTAGTACCTCACCTCCTCGGCATAGTATACAAACCATCTAAACCCAGTGTTAAACCTGGGGCTCAGCGTCCATCCCCAGGTGGTGCTGCCAGATCAGCTGTCCGTTGTCATGAACTTGCTGTAGTTTCGGGAATGCACTGTGCTGCCTCCTGGCACTTTAAAACTTGACACACTCATCCTCATTCTTCCCCTTGTCCTTGTCTATCACCTCCCCTGAAAATCTGTTCCTAAGTGGCTTTTCCCAGCTCTAACCTACCCTTGGCAGTCTTTTATTTCCCTGTGGTAAT
Source organism: Mustela nivalis (assembly GCF_964662115.1). NCBI lineage: Eukaryota > Metazoa > Chordata > Mammalia > Carnivora > Mustelidae > Mustela > Mustela nivalis. The sequence continues at coordinate 261,742 of NW_028135746.1, read as the reverse complement.
ACCTTTCACACTCCACCATGGACATGCCCGTTGTCCTCCTGAGAATTGAAAAGGCACAGTGAGGGCCCCCCAGCATTTGCAGCTCTAGTACAGAGCCCCATGCCTGGCTTGCAGGAAATGCCAGATCATGAAGACAAACGGAGATCATGCTCTGGCTAAAACCAGCTCTTCTTTTCCTACTGCAGGATCTTGATCAATTAAGAGCAGCCAGCTATTATTACTGTTTTTCTAGGGATTTTTTACCCATATATTTCCCAGGTCCTGACTCTTTTTATAGCACTTTAATTCAGGCTTCAACCAATTCCTAGTCAGATCAGGTGAAATCATTTTCCTTCCCATAACCTCGAATATTTCACACCTAGTAATTCTATTTTTAACGATCTTATTTACCCATTTGACAGATCAAAAGTACGTAGAGAGGCAGGCAGAGGGGGGGGAAGCAGGCTCCCCACTGAGTAGAGAGCCCGATGTGGGGCTCCATCCCAGGACCCTGAAATCATGACCTGAGCCGAAGGCAGAGGCCTAAACCACTGAGCCTCCCAACACACCCATATCTGGTAATTTTTAATCAATGAGGATTTGCTGCATCAAATAGTTCCTTCTTCTTCAAATAAAAATATATAAATATATTGATCAAGTCACGCGCATGTCTTAGGAGAATGTCATACATTTAGTAGCAAACTTGAAATCTTGGCCATTGTTTTTGATTTTTGTTTTGGTTTGATTGGTTCGGTTTTTGTAATTTTAAAAATCCCTCCAGCCCTTGGCTCTGTCTGACCTCAGTTCTTTCAGCTGTTTCTGCCACAAAACTGCAGGGGCAGCTAAATCTCTCATTGTTTACTGTGGCGCCACCTTCTGAACACTTTGTTAATAAAAAGCTTTTTTTTTTTTTTTTTTTTTTGGGTATGGTAAATGTGGGACAACAATGAGGTATTTCAAAAAGGTGAATCACAGATAAATTTCTCTAAGGGTGGGGTGAGGGTTACTCAAAAAGGAACTTGAAAGGCTTTTAAAGATATCTATAATCATTATATATTAACGTAACTTAACGTTACTTATTGTTACTGTGCCCTTAACTGGGCAAACACTTGTTGGCTTCCAAGAAAGACTAACATAGTTCTAGATGGTTCTACCAGCGTTCTAGCACAGGGTCTCATGAGGCAGGATTTCTAGCCACTGGCTGTGCAAGGCATGAGCCTGTTAGTGATTCTATTTTTTCCTCTTCAGAATGGGCCTTTCCACATTCCAGGTCCTTTTACCCCAATAAATAACGTGGTGATTCTCTTAGTGAATTGTACTTTTGGTTTAAACAGCCAACTGTCTCTTACAAAGGACTTTTGTTTAAAGTCCTTTAAAATAAATCCTTTAAAAAATTTTTCTTATCTTTTATTTTTTAATTCCATATGTTTACTCTGATCGTGGAACTTTTTTCATTTCTACCTTCTCTGCTGATTAAATATTCTCTCCAAAATGTCAGTTATTTGCAGGTACTTGCACTGTAGACATTCTTTACATATTTTTTAAAAAATCCATTCACGATTCTTAGTGAAAATCCCGGGGATCTGAAAGACTACCATTTGCTATTCATCGAACAGTTACTGTCTCCACTAAGTGACAGGGTTTCAGAGAACCTGAGCTCACAAGAGATGTAAGCTTTTTTCCACTTTCTGCTACCATGTTCATTTCTATGTTACTCAGAGGAGCCTTCTTTGTAGAAACATATTATCCAATCTTTTATGAAGCTGAATTTAAATTCTGTCCCTTCATTCCCCACAACGCTTAAAAAGCCAGGCAAATTTTGTTCCATTTTTTAAGAGCCCATAGAGGGCATTCTTTTAGTGTTGCGTTTTTGAGTTTTCATCACTCTTTATGTTACTTCTACTTCACAGATAAACAATTGCTAATCAATGTGAACTTCCTACAAATGTGCAATCAAAATCCCTAAGTACACATTACCGAAGTTCTTCGTTCCCTTTAAACATTATTTCTCTCTTGATATGCATTCTTGTTTTGTATTATATTGCATTATAAAGTTTTTTTTAACAGACTGCATTTTTTAGAGTAGTTTGGGGATCAAAGTAAAATTCCCTTTCCCCACATACACACAGCCTTCCCCATTATCAACATCCTGAACCACGGTGATAATTTTTCATGCTCACTGACCCTACACTGACACATCATTCTCACCCCAAAGTCCACAGTTTACATTAGAGTTCACTCTTGGTGGGGCACCAGGGTGGCTCAGTGGGTTAAGGCTGCTGCCTTCGGCTCAGGTCATAATCTCACAGTCCTGGGATCGAGCCCCAGACCAGACTCTCTGCTTGGCAGGGAGCCTGCTTTCCCCCAACCCCTGCTTTGCCCGCCTGCCTCTCTGCCTGCTTTAATGCCTGTCAAATAAATAAATAAAATATTAATAAACCTTTTCTCATAGAGTTCACTCTTGGTATAGTATCTTATGCATTTTGACATCTGTGTAGCGATATATATCTAAAATATCATACATATCATACAGAACATTTTCACTGGCTTAGAAATCCTCTGTGCTCTGCCTGTTCATCATCCTCTTCTCCTAACTGCTACAAACCGCTGACCTTTATACCATTTGCATAGTTCTGCCTTTTCTAGAACGTCATATAGTTGGATCCTTGCAACATGAAACTTTTTCAAATTGACTTCTTTCACTTATTATGACGGATTTTAAGTTTGTTCCATGTCTTTTCATTGCTTGATAGCCATTTCTCTTTATCGCTGAATCATATCCCATTGTTTCAATGGACCACAGTTTATCTATCCATTCTTCTCCTGAAGGACATCTTGATTACTTCCAACTCTTGGCACTTATGGGTAAAGCTGTTACAAACACAGGTTTATATGCAGGATTCTGTGTACACAAAGTTGTCGCTCTTTTGGTTGAGTGCCAAGGAGCATGATTGCTGGATCATATGGTAAGAATATGTTTAGTTTTGTAAGAAACTGCCCAACTGCCTTCAAAAGTGGTAGCACCATTTTGGTGTTCTCACCAGAATGAATGAGTTTCTCTTGTTCCTCATCGTCAAAAGCATTTAATGTTGTCAGTATTTTGGATTTTAGCCATTCTAATAGATGTGTAGTGATATATCATTGTCTTATTTGTTTATTTATTTTTTAAAAAGATTTTATTTATTTATTTGACAGAGAGAGATCACAAGAAGACAGAGAGGCAGTCAGAGAGAGAGAGAAAGGGAAGCACGCTCCTGCTGAGCTGAGAGCCCAATGTGGAACTCGATACCAGAACCCTGAGATCATGACCTGATCCAAAGGCAGCGGCTTAACCCACTGAGCCATCCAGGCGCCCCTCATTGTTCTTTTAATTTACAATTCCTTAATTAGACATGCTGTGGATCATCACAGCATCTTTTCACATCATTATTGCCATCTCAATATCTTCTTCAGGGAGTTGTCTGTTCCGGTCCTTGCCAATTTCTCAATAATGTCATTCATTTTCTTGTCTTTGAGTTAATAAATAAATACATAATAATAATAAATAAATAAATAAAAAATGAATGAATGTATTTATTATATACATTATATATGTTACATATAGTATATTATATACATTATTATATATTAAATAATGATTTATTAAAAATAAATTTACAATGAGGCCAAAAAAACAGAATCACAGATACTTCAGAACTAATAATAACTGCCATCACTTGATGGTATACTATAAGGTAAATCCTACGATCAAGTTTCAATTTTAAATTCTTACAATTTTAAATTCTTAAATCCTTATGAAGAAGCATCATTTGGTGGAGCAGTTTTCATAATTTAGCATCCATCAGCATTTTTTTTAAGATTTTATTTATTTATTGGACACACACAGAGAGAGAGAGAGAGAGAGAGAGAGATCACAAGTAAGCAGAGAGGCAGGCAAGCAGGGAGGGTAGCAGTCTTCCTTTTGAGCAGAGCCCGATGTTGGGCTGGATCCCAGGACCCAGAGACCATGACTTGAGATGAAGGCAGAGGCTTAACCTACCACCCACGTGATGAGAGAGCCCCTCAGGTGCCCCTCATCCATCAGTCTTAATTGTTTGGAGGAAAATGTGTGGATGAATAATGTCTTAGGGAGCTAATCTCTCTAAAGAATTTTCAAGTCTTTACCCCTTCAAGGTTTTTGTATAGTTTTGATGGCCTTTCAACATCCAGCTGATTTCTACAGTGACAGGCCTGTTAAAACCTGTTCTCCAAACAGGAATAGAGCTTGAAACATACCAGTCAAGAGCAACTTTGAGTCTTTTAAGGAATTTATTATCATTTCTTTGTTTTTGGTTAATATCTGAAATAGTTCCATATTACACTTGCATAATTTTTAAAGAGCTGACTTTGAAGGAGGCATTCAGTTCCAGCTAGTTCCATATTTTGGCAAGAACTATAATTCTATATAAAAAAAAAACATATTTTAGGGCGCCTGAGTGGCTCAGTGGGTTAAAATCCCTGCCTTCGGCTCAGGTTATGATTCCAGGTTTCTGGGATTGAGTCCCACAGTGGGCTCTCTTCTCAGCTCGGAGCCTGCTTCCATTCCTCTCTCTCTGCCTGTCTCTTTGCCTTCCTGTGATCTCTGTCAAGGAAATAAATAAAATTTTAAAAAAAACATATTTTATACCAGTTATTCATGTTTATTAACTAAGACAGCTGAATGTTTGCTAGCTAGTCAGCCAATACAGAGAAATATTAGGTAGGGTAATTACTCACAGTTGTGTTTAATAAAATGAGAGAAAATTATCAAATGACAGTAATAATAATAATCCTATAGCAGGCTAAATAATTCAATGATAATTCCAAGTATTAATCTAGCTTTCTTCCCTGATTATGACTCTTCTCTCCTTTATCATAATGGGAGTAGCAGATTGTCTGCAATGAATTGTGAAAACCCAGCAGTGACTTTGGCAGTGAAGGCCTCCCATCCATTTTGATAGGTTAAAATGATTCTGGTTGGTCTTGAGGAAATGTGTCAATTTTTTTTCTGTGTGTGTCATGAAAGAAAGAAGCAATAGTAAATTCTTGCTGTTATTCCATGCTGCCAATAAAATCATACTGCCAACAAGAGGCTGTTGACACTGTAAGTGTAGTTAACTGTCTTGAAATACTAGGCCTCGAAATAAAATTCCAATATTTCAGATAACCTCTTTTTTTAAAGAAAACAAAACAAAACAAAACAAAACAAAACAACTATACTGCTTACATTTAGGGCCCTGCTGTTGTGTAAGTATTTTTGAACATGTCTACTGTAAGTGTATATATATATTTTTTTCTGTGCAATAAATTTATTTAGAGATAAATTTGGATTGCAAATTATTTTGGGGGAGGCATGGTATTTGGGGCTCGTCTTACAAGTAAAAAGGACTAAAAGAAAGAAGAAAAACATTTTTTATTACAGCATATTTACATCTGTCCAAAGTACTTATTTACTATAGTACTGACTAATGTATAATACTGTACACAAGGAAGAAGTTAAATGAGTTATAATTCAGTCTTGCTGGTATGAAATGTGATATCTGGCAATCTGGTCCAGTTCATTACATCAGGTCATTTGTATGTTCTTATTACCATTTTGATAGCATAGCACATTTTATAACCCAGACATTTTACAATGGAACTATGATGCATGTATTTTCAAAAGTATAGACATACATGTAGCTATGATGTCAAAAAAGATGAATGTCCATAGTACCATATAGACTCAACAAATAAAAGTGTCCAAGGATCTGAGTGAGATTTATGAATATTGTGTAAGATTAGGCCAACATGTGGTTTTGATAAAAATAATCTGTTCTTAAATTAGAATTACAGTCGTTGAGTACAGTGTTGAAAATGGCAGATAGATTTTAGCTATCTTTGCTCACTAGGGAAAATGGAAAAATGTTTAGTTTGGTCAGATTTTCACTTAACTTCTGAAAAATCTTAAGTTTGAGAGAACCCTTCTGAAATAAGAATCCTTAAAGACATAACCCCTTTGGCACAAGTTTTCAAGAAACATGTTTGATGTTGTAGACAATTATATGGCACACGTACTGTTCTAGATGTTTCATGCCAATAATATGTAAGCCATACCATAGTTACGTATACATATAGAGATGTTCCTCAGCTTACAAGGGGGCTATGTACAGAGAAACACATTAAAAAATTGAAAATGCATTTAATACCCCTAAACTATCAAATATCATAGCTTACCTTAAGCTTATTTAAACATACTCAGAACACTTACATTTGCCTGCATTTGGGCAAAATCATCTTAAGCAAAGCCTATTTTATAACAAAGTATCAAATATCACATGCAATTTATTAAATATTACACTAAAAAAAGAAGAATGGTTATATATAGAATGGTTGTAAGAATATCAGGTGTTCACCCCTGTAATCTTCTAGCTGACTGGGAGCTGTGGCTCACTGCCCCTGCCCAGCATCACAAGACGGCACCATACCACGTGTCACTGGCCCTTTTTATAAAGACCCAAATTCAAAATTCAAAGTACAGTTTCTACTGAATCACTTTCACTTTCACATCATTGCCAAATATATCATAAGTTGAATCATTGTAAATCAGGAGCCATCTGATTTGAAAGTTAAATCACAGTCACCCGTATACACACAAAAAAAGGCCTTTATGTAGGGCCATCTATGTATCTCTAAACAACATAGCATGATATATCAACGGCAAAAAATGGATGCGAAGGGGACAATTGCTTTGCATCAGTACTCTGAGCAGTAACATACATGGCCTTACTCACCTAGCAGAACTCCAGAGCTAGCTGATGGCAAGGAATTTTAGAAATGTTTGCTGAACAGCTTAAGCACTATTATTTTTAAATTAGTGTGCATATCTGTTTTCTAAAGATATGTGAATTTATTTCATTGACTTATTATAAAACCAAATAATTTCCTCTTATTTAAGTGGCAGGTAAATAGAATTCTTTTTAATTTAAATCAAATGGCTTTTTAGGGAAAATATACGAAAAATTTTCAAACTTGTATTGCTTATTAATCTTTTATTGGAATCCTTATCAAGTTGTATTTTTCAAGTTTTCCTAAATAATCTTCAATGAATTGAAAATAGTTTTTGGATTTTATTCAAGGCTATTAACACACAATTTCACTTTGTTAAATATAGTGCTAAACGTTCAACCAAAACGTTGTGTCTTTTTTTTCCACTGCAACATCCTCCATCTACGGACTGGATTCTCTCCCCAACTAGCACATTTATACCATTGTCTATTTTTGGATAAGTAAGGGTCATCTTTTGTCTTTATTGTATTCCTCGTATGCTTCTGAACTTGTTGAATTTTAATACAGTCACACCATAAGCATCACATATTTGATTCCCCTTTAAATAGTAAACAGTGCACAACCAGAGCATACCTTCAAAGCTATCAATATACTTACTCTGATATATTATTTTTGTATTTTTGTGAATTAAAATAATTAAATTATAGAACAAGAGTTTCAGGTGGTAGGTGTTGTAAGTTTACCCAAACTGACTTTTGTCAAACTCGTTTTTGTCATCATATATGTCAAGTAGTTTTCTCAGGGTTATTTTTAGAATATCCTTGTATAATGAATATTTACACTGATATCTAGTATAAAAATCTTGCAATTTATTTTAGAAATGTTAAGATATTGAAAATCAATCTATTTCTTTAATTCATTAAAGACATTTTTGGCTTGTTTCCAGTACTTTCTTACTGGTTAAAAAATGAATTTGAAGTAGTCTGAATTTCATTATTATATGGCACTTTCCCTTTGATGAATACAAAGACAATATTCTATATTAGCTATCTGAGAAGAATTTATTTTTTAATTTTATTTATTAGTAAGAGAGAGAGTGAGAGAGAGCACAAGCAGGGGGAGCAGCAGGGTGAGGGAGAAGTAAACTCCCAGCTAAGCAGGGAATCTGTTGCAGAACTGAGTCCCAGAACCCTAAGATCATGACCTGAGCTAAAGGCTCAGGTGTTTAACTGACTGAGCCACCCAGGTGTCCCAATCTGAGAAGAGTTCTGTATGTTATTCCTATTCATATGAAGTTTAAAATCTAGGTAATTAACTTAATATTTTAGTGGCTACTACATAGATAGCACTATGTTCCAGGCAGAGAGTAAGAAAGAAATATTAAATCAACCATATTCTATGCATTCTAAATGAAAATAATTAATCACTCATAATAAATCCTTCTATTGATGGAATATCAACTTATAAGCTTTCCTCCATATGAACAATGCCAAATACCAGAATAAAGGGTCATCTAATACAAATAAAGGATAGAATTAAAGAATTCTGGTAAGCCATTTAATTTTGAAAAATGGTGCTATATTGTTGCTGAGTTGTGGTTTTCAGTTACATAATATCTGATAAGTGTAGAAGTAACATGAGTGTTACGTGAGATGAGAAATGGTATATAATAAAGATATTTTTAAAAGTACAGATAAATACAAATTTGTAAACATAGCATTATGGAGGAATAAAAATAAATGATAGCTACACACTCTAAAGTGAATAAATCTTGGAAAGTTAATAGAGAAGTAAAACAAGGATAGTGCAAAAAGTATGGTTCATTTTTATGAAGTTCATACAAATTCTGTGAAACCGTAGATGGACTTAAAGATACTATTATGTATCAAATATTGCAAAAATTAAGCAAGGAAATAGCAAACATAAAATAACCAAAGCATACAAACTTGGTTAGATACAATAGGTGTGATCATGTTCCACTTCATAAAGAGATGAGTTAATAGATAAATAAAAGTAACTAGACTTTTTAGAAGTTAATAAAACCTTGCCTGTTATTTCTTAGTAATATAAAATATATGGTTTTCTAACAAAAACTTTTATCTTAAAAATATTTAAAAATAAATTTCAGGCTACTCATAAGGTTATATTTACTTTTCCATTGAATGAAAAGCTGGTTGTTGTAGTTTTAGTTGTTTGTTTGTTTTAGTCTCCTCCTAGTTTTTATTATTATAATGTGGAATGAGGAATGTTAGATTGAAAAGTGAATTATTTTATACACAAAAATCATTACTTGAATCAACGGCTGGAACAGCACATTGAACTCCTGAAAATATGCCCTTTTGCCTTATGGAAGAGTAACAGTTATGCTTACTTCTGAAACATACTTGGTGGTGGCCCTAAATAGTGACACCTTAGTAAACATTTTGAATATTTGCAATTAATTTTTGTAGTCATAGGGCTCCAAAAGGCACTGCTGATATCTTAGCAGGTATTTCAATAAAGCTAAAAGTTTCCTGACTGTTTAAAAATATTAACAAGGCACAAAACATGGCAGAAGTACTGTCCTCAGATATTATTTTTTTCCATATGCTCCTGATTCCAGACATGACAAGTTATTTTTTTAAAATTTTTTATATAAGATTTTATTTATTTATTTGACAGAGATCACAAGTACGAAGGGTCAAGCAGAGAGAGAGGAGGAAGCAGGCTCCCTGCTGAGCTGAGAGCCCGATGTGGGACTGGATCCAAGGATCCAGGGATCATGACCTGAGCTGAAGGCAGCGGCTTAACCCACAAGCCACCCAGGAACCCGACAAGTTATTTTTGATAGATATATAAACAATGTATTTTCCAGTTATAAGAAAAATGGTTCTGCTATTTTTAACCTTTTTTAAAAATTACATAATTTTTTAAATTTAAATTTTATTTTTTAATGTTTTACCTTTCTTTTCTTTTTTTTAAAAAAGATTTTATTTATTTATTTGTCAGACAGAGATAACAAGTAGGCAGAGAGGCAGGCAGAGAGAGAGAGAGAGAGAGAAGCAGGTTTCCTGTGGAGCAGAGAGCCCGATGCAGGGCTCGATCCCAGGACCCTGAGATCATGACCCGAGCCGAAGGCAGCAGCCCAAACCACTGAGCCACCCAGGCACCCCAATGTTTTACTTTTCAATATACTACTTAGAATATAAACCCTATTCCATTTTGTAAGAAGGTTACCATTTAAAAAATGTTAATTTTCTCATTGTGTCTTCCCCTCTCATTGCTTTATTTTGAATAAAACATTTCACAATAAACATAACTGATGCTTTCCTTTTGATGGTCCCTCTGTTGGTCATATTTTATATGAGCCATGACAATTAGTTTTACAACATTTATTCATGTTTGTTGATATGTTTTATCATAACTAATTTTCCCTCCCTTATCTAGATTCCACAGCTTTCAGACAGGTGGACACTTCAATAAACCATACCCAAGGGATATATCAAGTACTTCTTAGACATTCTCTCAGATCCTTGAGGTCTCATTTTGCCTAGGGTTTTGCAATAGGTTCTGCCAGAGGCACCACTGTGACAACTGATGTCCATGGTCTATCTCCTGCTAAGCTCAAGAGGTCACTGGTTTCCAAGTTTATCTATACAATTAATGCACTCCATCAAGTTCTTTTTTTTAATATTAACAAACTTATTTTAACGTTTATATGAAGAGGCAAAGACTCACAATAGTCAACATAGTGTTGAAGGAGAACAAAGCCTGAGGACTGACTTCAAAGTTTACCATAACGATGGGGCACCTGGTTGGCTCAGTGGGTTACGATTCTGCCTTTGGCTCAGGTCATGATCCCAGGGGCCTGGGATCCAGTCAAGTATTGGGCTCTCTGCTCAGCAGGGCGCCTGCTTCTCCTCATTTCTCTCTCTGTCTGTCTCTCTGCCTATTTGTGATCTCTCTCTCTGTCAAATAAATAAATAAAATCTTTAAAAAAAAGTATACCATAACGATAATTGGAAGCAAGATATTGTAATACCACAGAAAGACTAGATTAAAGGAACAGAATATATATTATCAATTATATTTTATATTTAATATAAAAGCAAAAGCAATACAAGAGAGCAAAATACAATCTTTTAAACAAATGGTTCTGGAGTAATGGTGAAGCTAAATGTAAAAATATAAAATAAAAATAAAATAAAATAATAAAATAAAATAAATCCAGGCAGATATCATACACTCTTCACAAAAATTAACTCAGATTGGATTATAAACCTAAACATGAAACATGTAGAAGGTAATATAGAAGAAAATTTAAATGACCTTGGTTTTGGAAATAACTTTAGCTACAAAAGCACAAGCACTGAATTTAAAAATGTCTACTCTGTGAAACACAATGACAAGAGAATGAAAAGGCAAAGCACAGACTATGAGAAAAAATTTGCAAAATACACATCTGGCAAAGGACTGTTGATCAAAATTACACAAAGTCCCTTTAAAACTCAACAATGGGGGAAAAACCTGATTAAAAATGAGCCAAAGACCTTAGCAGATACCTCACAAAAGAAAATATTACAGATGGCAAATAAGCATATAAAAAGATGCTTCACATCATATGTCATCAGGAAAATGCAAATTAAAACAAAAAAGAGACACCAGTACATACCCAGAATCCAGAACACTGACAACAGAACACGAAATGTTGGTGAGGATGTGGAGCAACAGGAAAGTTCTTCCATGTCTATTGAGAATAAAGAATGGAAAACAACTTGGCAGTTTCTTACAAAACTAAACATATTCTTGCCAGATGATTCAGCATTAGCAGTTCTTGGTATTTATCCAAAGAAGATGAAATCTATACCCACAAAGATGTCTATAGAAGTTTTATTCATTACTGACAAAAACTTTTAGTTATACTAGATTTCATATCATGCACTCAATGCCAGAAAGCCATCTGGCGATGACTTGTCTTAAATAGAGTTAAGATGGATGTTATTACAATGCAAGATGGAAACAAAGATAGTATAACAATTGAGTGTTACATAACTTTTCTGTTTTGAGCAAGTTACTAATCTACAAAAGGCTTTTATCGGTGACACACTTGGGAATTTAACAAAACTTTTAAACTAGCATGTGCGACTCATTCCTAGAAAACAACACAATCAATAACACTTTCTTTAGATGAAATCATGACTATTTCTCCATTTGAATAAAAAAGGGAGCAACCCCAATAAGTTTATTGAACATGAAAAGTTGAAATGCTATAATGATCCTAAGGAATTAAATGAACCAGTCAAGAATTACAAAAAAAAGTATATAAATTACCAAAGTGTTTGTATAATTGTAATGTACAACTGCCCATTATCGTTCAATAGTGTAGGCTTGTACAAGAACTCTATAAAAGAACTCCACTTCTAAACCGTGGAAAATATGTTCCCTTTCCCTCTTTATACATCTATTAAGCCATTCATTTAGCTTTTAAAATATCCACTTAATACAGGCTTTTTACTCATTTTAACAGGCAACAGGACTCTATTCTTATTGCTTACATGAAGGACAGACGTCTAGCGTAAGAGGTAAAGCCCATAAAGGAGCCCAATAATAACAACAAACTACAGTTTAGTGAGCCCTTACAATCTGCCAGCTACCTTTCTGAGAATACTTCAATTAATAAAACATATAAAATACCTGACCACAAAGAGCTTGCATTCTTTTGAAATATAATAGTGAAATAAACCAATAATAGAGGGGTACCTTGGTGGCTCAGTCCATTGAGTGACTGCCTTTGGCTTGGGTCATTATCTCAGGGTCCTGGGATGTAACTCCCCAACAGGCTTTCTAGGCAGTGGCGTGTTTTCTTCTTTCTCTGCGCCCCCTCCCAATTCTCTCTCTCTCTGTCTCCAATAAGAAAATAAACCAGTAATAGAATAATCATTGATGGTTGATGGTGATAAATGTTACAAAAAAATACAAGAAAGGTAAAAGCTATTGGAGAATGCTGGGATGAAAGTTAATTTTATTTTGTGTTGGGTGGTTATGTCTCATTTATGAGATGTTATTTGCACAAAGACCCAGGAAGTGAAGGAGGGTGTTATACAAATATTAAAGGAAAAGATTGCTCTAGGCAGAGCAGGTAAGTATATAGACTTTGTGTGAACAGCTGGTCTGTTACTTTTGAGGAAAAGCAAGGAGGCCAATGAGGAGTTCATAGTGGTGGAGAGAGGAAGAACGTATTGATGTATGACGCTCTAGTACATTGAAACGCCTTCAGTTTTTATTTAATATGAAAGGGGAAGATACCAAAAGACTTTCAACAGCAGAATAAAATCATCTGAGTTGATTTTTAGGTTAAGTTGCTGTACCAAAATAAATTTTCAGGGAGAAAGGAGTGCAGTATGTGTGGAAGTGGGGTTATCAATCAAGTCAATAATTCAGGAACATATGATGGTGTTTTTAGCATACTGGGTGGTAATAGAAGTGGTGAGGTATGGTTTTTATTTTGTATCTATTTTGATGGTGAATATTCTGGTGAACAGGATGGGGTATGTGCAGGACAGACAATATCAACATTTATTTTACCTGCACAAACAGAAGGGTGGAGTCTTCATTCCCTGATATGGAGAGAACTCTGAGTTCAAATGTTCTTTCTGATTAAATGGCATAGTGATGATGAGGATTTAGTCAGACAGTGAAAGAGAGCAGTAAGCATAGTGTTAAGCGGTAAGACATTATAATACATTTGAACATCAAAAAAAGTTGTGTTGGATCACCCGTTTATGTGAGTAAATAAATAAATAAAGCTTCCTGGGGTTCTGATAGAGGTAAAGAAGACTACTATATGATCCAAAGGGGCACGTGCACCAAATGTTTATAGCAGCAATATCCACAATAGCCAAACTATGGAAAGGACCTTGATGTCCATCAACAAATGAAATATATATGTATATATATATATATATATATAACGGAATACTATGCAGCCATCAAAAGAAATGAAATCTTGCCATTTGCGATGACATGGATGGAACTAGAGGGTATTATGCTTAGCAAAATAAGTCAACCAGAGAAAAAGACTATCATATGATTTCCCTGATATGAGGAAATGGAGGTGCAATGTGTGGAGTTTGGGGGACTGGAAAAGAGTAAATGAAACAAGATGGGATCGAGAGGGAGACAAACCATTAGAGCTCTTAATCTCACAAAACAAACTGAGAGTTGCCAGGGGGTGTGGAGGGTAGGGAGAGGGTGGTGGGGTTATGAACATTGGGGAGGGTATGTGCCTGGTGAGTTCTGGGAAGTGTGTAAACCTGGCGATTCACAGACCTGTACCCCTGGGGCTAATAATACATTATATGTTAATTAAAAAAGAAGAAGAAGAAGACTCCTATAAAACCAATGCTAAGGTTTTCAGCAAAGAGTGTGTAATCAGGCATATTTTATTAAAGTATCCAAGTAAAATGATGGTCGAACATTGGAATAACAGAAAACATAAAAATCAGATATTTTAAATAGAGATATAGGACAGTGTAGAGAATATAGTCAATGATATTATAATAGTGTTATATGGTGACAGATGGTGGCTATATTTGTAGTGATCATAGAATAATGTATGGAGATATTGAAAACCTGAAACCAATGTAACACTGAATATCAACTATACTCAAATAAAAGAATAGTAAAAATAAAACAATTAAATATAAAAAGATAAAAAGAGGGACAAGAATTTGAAAAGTGAATTTCAAAAAGAGTAAAGATGAGGCTAAGACATACTTTGAACCTTGAAGAAAACACCATTTTGAAAATTCTTCCCATTTTGAGAAAACTCAAATGAATCAATACCATAAAAGAACCCATTTTCACTGAAAGATGTAATGAATGCTCAAGAAATAATTTTATGACAGGATAATTCTTCCCTCTGAAACAGCATACAGAAACCAGGGGAAACACCTGGAAGCAAAATAAACTATACTGAAAATAAGAATTAGGAAAAAGATAAATGATGAAAGATAAGAAAATAGACCTGTGACAGAGACCTAGTGAAGAGAATTTTTAGCTTGTGGTTTAATGTTTTTGAGGATAATCTAGAGTTCATAACTGCCTTGAGACAGGCCGGTTGTAGGCAGTTTAGGCAGACCCCAAAGACAGGCCTACTTTGGGCAGGTGGTGTTGGAGGAGGCCATTGGGCTGGACAAAGACAAATCCAACCATTTGACTAAAGTGTCTGTGAAGATGTTGAGGTCAGATGCAACAGAGAAAGACTTGTCAAACCTAATCTCAGAAATGGAGATGATGAAGATGATTGGACAGCAAAAGGATACCATCAACCTGCTGGGTCCTGCACACAGGACGGTCCTTCGTACACTCTCACGGAATATGCCTCCAAAGACAACATACAGGAAGTACCTGCAGGCCCAGAGGCCTCTTGACCTGGAGTACTGTTACAATATCAGCCACAATGCAGCAGAGCAACTCTCCTCCAAGGACCTGGTATCCTGTACCTACCAGGTAGCCTGAGGCATGGAGTACCTTGCCTCTAAGAAGTACATACACCAAGACCTGGCCACCAGGGAAGTGCTGGTGACAAAGGACCACATGATGAAGATCTCAGACTTCAGCCTTGCCAGAGATATCACCACATCAGTTACTATAAAAAGACAACGAACAGTGGACTGCCTGTGAATTGGATGATCCCTAAGGCCATGTTTGGCCAGATCTACATCCACGAGAGTGACTTCTGGTCTTTTGGGGTGATCCTGTGCAAAATCTTCACTCTGGAAGCCTCCCATATCCTGGAGTGCCTGTGGAGGTGGTTTTCAAGCTGCTGAAGGAGTCATTTGATGGATAAGCCAATAAGTGCACCAGAGAGTTTTACACAATAATGAGGGGTGGCTGGCATGTGGTACCTTCAAGCTGCTGGTAGAAGACCTGGATCATACTGTGGCCTTGACTTCCAACCAGGAGTACCGGACCTGTCCTTGGCTCTGGAAAAATACTGTCTATGCTTTCCCAACACCCAAAGCTCCACCTGCTCCTCAGAGAAGAATTCCACCTTCTCTCATGTGCCGTTGCCCAGGGAGGCCTATCTGCCCTGACACCCAGCCCAGCTTGCCAATGGTGGACTCAAATGACTAGTATCCCTATTACTCCTGTCCAGATTCCGTCATAAGCTGTAACTCTTACCCCCCACCCTCCCTGCAAGACTCACTGCCTTCTCCTTTGTTCCTTTCCTACTGGCAGGAGCCAGCTGCCTACCTGAGGCCTTCACCCCTTGAAGTTCATCTCTCTTCCCCTTCCACTTCCTCCCCCTTACAACCTTCTCATGAAAGAAAGGCACAGAGAGGCAGGTACTTGCTCGTGGCTACTTCCTTCCCTCCCATATGTTGGACCAAGACCCCTCCCTGGCATCTGGTACTGCCTGGATGTCGAGGGAGTGGGAGATGAGGCATGCCAGTGAAAGCTGTCGGAGCTTTCCTGTTTTGGTTTTGTCTGCTTAGCATAACATGTAAGACTGAGTTCTGGTGGCAGGGACCTAGTCCTTGGGGCTATAGCACTAGCGAGGGGAGGTCAACTACTCTGGGCCTTGGCTAAGAGCTGCCCCTGCTCCAGAGATATGGTGCCAAGGGCTTATTAATTATGATACTAATTTGCTTTGCTGACCAAATGCCTGGTATCAACAGATGGGAAGGCAAAGACTGGAAGCAGTGTTGTGACCATGGGGTCCAGCCCCAAACTATGAAGAAAACACAAAGTTATAAATCTGAGTAAGTATATATTTACACACCTCTTTAAATAGGTTGTTATCAAAGATTTAATCAATGGGTAATATGCTCCTCATGGCTGGGAAGAATCAGTTGCCCTATATTAAAAACAAAGAAAAGAGTTGTCTGGGTTGCTTCCTCCATAAGTGTCCCTTCTTTTCAGGTCATGATCCCAGGGTCCTGGGATGGAACCCCACATCAGGCTCTCTGCTCAGTGGGAAACCTGCTTCTCCTTTTCTCTCTGCCCTGCTTATAGTTCCTCTTCCTGTCTCTCTGACTGTCTAATAAATAAAATATTAAAAAAAGAAACAAACAAAATGTTTTTAAAAGGTCTTTTTTATTTAAAATTTCTAGGAGTGCTTGGATGACTCAGTTGTTTAAGCAGATGTTTGCCTTTGGCTGAGGTCATGATTTCTGTGTACAGGGATCCTGCCCTGCATGGGACTACTTGCACCCCAAGGAGCTTGCTTCTTCCTCTCCCTTTGCACGTAATTAACCCCGCTTGTGCGCTTCCTCTCTCTCTCTGTCTCTCGCTGTCAATAAACAAAATAAAACCTTTACTAAATAAATAAATAAATAAAGTTCTAAATCTACTTTCAGTTTAGGTCCCTTAACAAAAATTGCTACTGATTCATTAAAAAAAAAAAAAAAAAGGAAAGATAATTTAGAAAGATGCTTCCAGAGCTAAAAAGCTGTTTTTTTTTCCCCCAGGATTAAATATAGAAGTGCTTTATAAAGTAAAAGAAAACATATGCTATATTAACACTAATCACACTATAACTTTGGTGGTTATATCAAGATAATGAAAAGTGATTTTAAAGCAAATTTAATTATCAGACATAAAGATCAAGGCAAAATTACAGAAGAGTAAAAGGATGAATTCATCAGGGAGTATAATAATTCTTGACTTTTAATACTTAATAACAGATTTGGGGATATATAGGGAAAAACTAAGAACAAAAATCATAACTTCTACCTTAGAAGAGAAATGGAAAAAAGTTTCAACACCTTTATTTTGAGATTATATAGACAAATGGTCATCAAATTCGTAAGATATGTAAGACTTGAACAAAATTATCAACTAACTAGATATGCTTGATATTACAGATCACTCCCAACAACCGCAGACTACATATATCTTAAGCCATGATTTTCTTTGCAAAGGTCAACATTGATAATGTTCTAGTCATACCTCCGTGTACTAAGAAAGAAGTAGCATATTTCGTGAAAGACACAGCTATCAAAGCTCCATTGAGAAACCGTAAAGATGGAGAAGGGATTTGCAAATTATATATCTGATAATGGACATCAACTCTGATGATTAAAAAATGAATAAAAATGAAAAACCTTTAAAACCAAACAGAGTATCCAATTTTACATGTGAAGAAAATTATTGAAGAGGATATGGATGGCTTATAAGCACATGACAAATTTCTTAACATTTAGACATTAAAGAAATACAAATTAAAATCATAATGAGACATGCTTACATGTCTAATAAAATGGCTAAAATTATAAAGGCTAATTGTACTTCGTCTGAGCTAGATTGAGAAGCAACAAATAATCTAAACTGTTGTTGGCATATATCATGATACCAACACTTTGGAAAATAGTTTCAAAATTTTTTTAAATGCAAAATACGTTGCAGTTACACCAATAACCATTTTACTTCTACGCATTTAACCAAGAGAAACAAATCCTATGATCATACAAGCACTTGTATATGAATTTCATAGCAGCTTTATTTTTAAGAATTGAAAACAGTGGAAATGTTCATCAATGTCCATCAATAGAGCAAAGACAAATTATGATCTATTCATTAAAGAGATTACTATTCAACATCAAAATGAACTATTTACAATTGGAGATTCTCAAAGTAATGATGCTGAGAAAAGAAAAGCCAGGCAATGAATAGAATATACTGTGTGATTCCATGCCTATAAAAAAAAACTAGAAAATACAAATTTATATAAAGTCACAGTCATCAAATATATTGGTGTGATTTTAGTGCCTTCTTCTGTGCTCCCATAGCTTCCTACACTTGGATCTCCAAGCATTTGTTACACCATGTGAAAATATGAACTCTTTTTCTTTATTCTGTCTTACTAGAATAAGAATCCTTGAAATTTTATGGACATTTGAACTCTCAGTTATTAGTAGAAATCCTATCACACAGTAAGTTTTCAAATATAAAGCCACAGTTTTACAATGACTTCTAAGCTTTTACATGATCTAGCCACTCATTTAACCTCTGTGACCTCTTTCCCTGCTACTCTTCAGTCCCTCACAGTGGCCTCCTTGCTATTCCTCAGATATGCCAGGCATGATCCAACCTAATGGCCTTCAAGATAGCCAATTCCTTTGTCTGGAGTGACCTTATTGCTGATAGTTCTGGGCAAATTCATCACCTTTCCATACGTTTGTTCAATTGTCAGCTTCATTGTAACTAACCTGATCTTCCTATTAAAATTCTTACCTCCCCATCCCCTGCCTAGCAACCTTGATTTTTCTCACCCTGATCTAATTTTTCTTTTTCCCCATTGCACTCATCATTTTTGAATGCACTATGCAATTTTTATTCAGGTTTATAGCTTTTAATTGTCTCACCCATTAAAATAAACGTTCTACAAATCCAAGTATTTCATTTACCAGTGTAGTCTGAAGTAATATCTGCCATATAATAGACAGTAGACAATTGGTAAATTTCAGAATAAATTAATGTTGAGAATATACTGAATTTCATAAGTCATTTCAATATTTTTTTCAAAAAATAAACTATGTAAAACATACCTTAAATTTACTTTCAAAATATTTTATAGCATATAATGAACAAAATAAGACAAAATAAGACAAAAAAAACCCAAAATAAGCAAAAGCCTTAAAGAAACAATTATATGAATAACCATTTCAAACCTACTTAAAAATTGCATAATACCACACTCCTAGATCCTCTCTGAATGCTCTAAAATAACCCTTCAAAAGAAATACATTTTTTAAAATTACAGATTTTTTGGCAAATAATTTAATAAAATAAAAGTTTCATTCATCTATGTAGATCATAATAAATGTTTTAATAGGCATGAAATTATAACTCTGAAGTGTGCTAAAATGAAACCACCTGCTAAGGGTGAGAGAACAAAAATAAACATCATTTTTCCAAATAAGAGGAATTTATTACCTTTGAATCAAAGCATGTGGATTTGTTCAATGTGGCAATAAAGTAATATGGAATCACAATCCATAGAAAGTCATATTTTAGATTTCTAAAAGACTTCAAAGTGAAGAGTATACATTTTTTAAATGATACATAATGCTACATAATGAGAAGATGACAGGTTGTGACAAATAGCATTTTAAAAGCTCTACTCATAAAGAACGGAAGGTGTCATTTTCCTATAATTTTATATATGTGATTAATTTACTATATTTGGATACAACACATTACCAAACAGATATTCATCAAAGACTAAATCATTTTTAATGGAACATAATAATTTGAACCTACATCTATTAATCATTTTTTTGATCTAACATTTATAGTCTCGCTAAACAATTGATCAGATATTGACAAATTTAAAAAATATATAGGATAAAAAGTCGTGTTTGGAAAAGTAGATTTTCTTTGAAATTTGCATTTAAATGAAAATATTTGCTGATATTTTTAAGACTTTAAATGTAATTTTATATATATCTGACCTATCAGATGATATAAAAGTTTTGGAGAAAATATGACATATTTTTTTGATCTTGGTTGAAGGTATTAATAAAGAGCAACTGCTTGTATTATTTGTATTGTGATATCTTAGTTAATAAACATGAATAACTGGTATAAAATATGTTTTTTTTAAATTTTATTTATTTACTTGACAGAGATCACAGGAAGGCAGAGGTTCAGGCACAGAGAGAGGAATGGAAGCAGGCTCCCTGCTGAGCAGAGAGCCCACAGTTGGACTCAATTCCAGGAACCTGGAATCATAACAAAAAATGATGATAAATTCCTTAAAAGACTCAAAGTTGCTCTTGACTGGTATGTTTCAAGCTCTATTCCTTTTTTGAGGACAGTTTTTAACAGGCCTGTCACTTTAGAAATCAGCTGGATGTTTAGAGGCTATCAGAACTGTGCAAAAACCTTGAAGGGGTAAAGATTGAAAATCCTTTAGAGAGATTAGCTCCTTAAGACATTATTCATCCACACATGTTCCTCCAAACAATTAAGACTGATGGATGAGGGGCACCTGAGGGGCTCTCTCATCACGTGGGTGGTGGGTTAAGCCTCTGCCTTCATCTCAAGTCATGGTCTCTGGGTCCTGGGATCCAGCCCCACATCGGGCTCTGCTCAAAAGGAAGCCTGCTTCCCTCCCTGCTTGCCTGCCTCTCTGCTTACTTGTAATCTCTCTCTCTCTCTCTCTCTCGCTGTGTCCAATAAATAAGTAAAATCTTAAAAAAAAGGCTGATGGATGCTAAATTATGAAAACTGCTCCCTCCAAATGAGGCTTCTTCATAAAGATTTAAAAATTTAAAATTGTAAGAATTTAAAATTGAAACTTAATCGTAGAATTTATCTTATACAATAAACCAAGTGATGGCAGTTATTATTAGTTCTGAAGTATTTGTGATTCTGAATTCTTGGCCTCATTAGTAAATTTATTTTTAATAAATTATTTAATATATAATAATATATATAATATATAACATATATAATATACATAATAAATTCATTCATTCATTTATTATTTATTTATTTATTATTATTATTTATTTATTTATTAACTCAAACACAAGAAAATGAATGACCTGATTGAAAAATTGGCAAGGACTGGAACAGACACCTCACTTTAGAAGATATTGAGATGGCAATAATGATATGAAAAGATGCTGTGATGATCCACAGCATGTCTAATTAAGGAATTGGAAATTCAAAGAACATGAGGGGTGCCTGGACGGCTCAGTGGGTTAAGCCGCTGCCTTTGGATCAGGTCATGATCTCCGGGTCCTGGGATCGAGTTCCACGTTGGGCTCTCTGCTCAGGAGGTGCCTGCTTCCCTTTCTCTCTCTCTCTGACTGCCTCTCTGTCTTCTTGTGATCTCTCTCTGTCAAATAAATAAATAAAATCTTTTTAAAAAATAAATAAATAAATAAGACAATGATCTATCACTACACATCTATTAGAATGGCTAAAATCCAAAATACTGACAACATAAAATGCTTTTGACAATGAGGAACAAGAGAAACTCTCATTCATTCTGATGAGAACACCAAAATGGTGCTACCTCTTTGGAAGACAGCTGGGCAGTTTCTTACAAAAGTAAACATATTCTTACCATATGATCCAGCAATCATGCTCCTTGGCACTCACCCAAAAGAGCGACAACTTTGTGTACACAGAATCCTGCATATAAACCTGTGTTTGTAACAGCTGTACCCATAAGTGCCAAGAGTTGGAAGTAACCAAGATGTCCTTCAGGAGGAGAATGGATAGATAAACTGTGGTCCATTGAAACAATGGGATATGATTCAGCGATAAAGAGAAATGGCTATCAAGCAATGAAAAGGCAAGAAACAAACTTAAAATCCGTCATAATAAGTGAAAGAAGTCAATTTGAAAAAGCTTCATGTTGCAAGGTTCCAACTATATGACCTTCTAGAAAAGGCAGAACTATGCAAATGGCATAAAGGTCAGCGGTTTGTAGCAGTTAGGAGAGGAGGAGGATAAACAGTCAGAGCACAGAGGATTTTTAGGCCAGTGAAAATGTTCTGTATGATATGTATGATATTTTAGATATATATCACTACACAGTTGTCAAAATGCATAAGATACTATACCAAGAGTGAACTCTATGAGAAAAGGTTTTTTTAAGATTTTATTTATTTATTTGACAGGCATCAAAGCAGGCAGAGAGGCAGGCGGGGAAAGCAGGGGTTGGGGGAAAGCAGGCTCCCTGCCAAGCAGAGAGTCTGGTCTGGGGCTCGATCCCAGGACCGTGAGATTATGACCTGAGCCGAAGGCAGCAGCCTTAACCCACTGAGCCACCCTGGTGCCCCACCAAGAGTGAACTCTAATGTAAACTGTGGACTTTGGGGTGATAATGATGTGTCAGTGTAGGGTCAGTGAGCATGAAAAATTATTACCGTGGTACAGGATGTTGATAATGGGGAAGGCTGTGTGTATGTGGGGAAAGGGAATTTTACTTTGATCCCCAAACTACTCTAAAAAATGCAGTCTGTTAAAAAAAAAACTTTATAATGCAATATAATACAAAACAAGAATGCATATCAAGAGAGAAATAATGTTTAAAGGGAACAAAGAACTTCGGTAATGTGTACCTAGGGATTTTGATTGCACATTTGTAGGAAGTTCACATTGTCATTAGCAATTGTTTATCTGTGAAGTAGAAGTAACATAAAGAGTGATGAAAACTCAAAAATGCAACATTAAAAAAATGCCATCTATGGGCTCTTAAAAAATGGAACAAAATTTGCTTGGCTTTTTAAGCGTTGTGGGGAATGAAGGGACAGAATTTAAATTCAGCTTCATAAAAGATTGGATAATATGTTTCTACAAAGAAGGCTCCTCTGAGTAACATAGAAATGAACATGGTAGCAGAAAGTGGAAAAAAGCTTACATCTCTTGTGAGCTCACGTTCTCTGAAACCCTGTCACTTAGTGTAGATAGTAACTGTTCGATGAATAGCAAATGGTAGTCTTTCAGATTCCCGGGATTTTCACTAAGAATCGTCAAGGATTTTTTTAAAAATATGTAAAGAATGTCTACAGTGCAAGTACCTGCAAATAACAGACATTTTGGAGAGAATATTTTAATCAAAGGTCAAAATGACAAAGTTCCACGATCAGAGTAAACATATGGGATTAAAAAATAAAAGATAAAAAAAAAATTTTTTTAAAGGACATTTTTTTAAAGGACTTTAAACAAAAGTCCTTTTTAAGAGACAGTTGGCTGTTTAAACCAAAAGTACAACTCACTGAGAGAATCACCGAATTATTTATTGGGGTAGAAAGGACCTGGAATGTAGAAAGGCCCATTCTGCAGAGGAAAAAATAGAATCACTAACAGGCCTCATGCCTCGCACAGCCAGTGGCTAGAATCCCTGCCTCATGAGACCCTGTGCTAGAACGCCGCTAGAACCATATAGAACTATGTTAGTCTTTCTTGGAAGCCAACAAGTGTTTGCCCAGTTAAGAGCACAGTAACAATAAGTCACGTTATGTTATAATGATTATCAATATCTTTAAAAGACTTGTCAAGTTCCTTTTTGAGTAACCCTCACCCCAAACTTAGAGAAAATTATCTGAGGTTCACCACTTTGAAATTCCTCATTGTTGTTCCACATTTACAATAGCCAAAAAAAAAAAAAAAAAAAAAAAAAAAGCTTTTTATTAACAAAGTGTTCACTGAAAACAAAGAGAGTTTTCGCTGTCAGGACAATTTTGTTGCAGAAACAGCTGAAAGCACTCAGGTCAGACAGAGCCAAGGGATGGAGGGATTTTTAAATTTACAAAAACCTAACCAAATCAAAATAAAACAAATATCAAAACCAATGGCCAAGATTTCAAGTTTGCTACTAAAGGTATGATATTCTCCTAAGACATGCGAGTGACTTGATCAATATATTTATATATTTATATTTGAAGAAGAAGGAACTATTTGATGCAGCAAATCCACGTTGATTAAAAATTACGAGATATGGGGGCTCCAGGGTTGCTCAGTGGTTTAGGCCTCTGCCTTCGGCTCAGGTCATGATTTCAGGGTCCTGGGATGGAGCCCCACATCGGACTCTCTGCTCAGCGGGGAGCCTGCTTCCCCCCACTATCTCTGCCTGCCTCTCTACCTACTTGTGATCTGTCAAATGGGTAAATAAGATCTTTAAAAAAAGAATTACTAGGTGTGAAATACATCGAGGGTATGGGAAGGAAAATGATTTCACCTGATCAAACGAGGAAGTGCTTGAAGCCTGAATTAAAGTGCTATAAAAAGAGTCAAAATCTGGGAAATATATGGGTAAAAAGTCCCTAGAAAAACAGCAATAATAACTGGCTGCTCTTTATTGAACCAGATCCTGCATTGGCAATGAAGAGCTGGTTTTAGCCAGAGGATGATCTCCGTTTGTCTTCATCATCTGGCATTTCCTGCAAGCCAGGCATGGGGCTCTGCACTAGAGCTGCAATGCTGGGGGGCCCTCACTGTCCCTTTTCTCTTCTCAGGGGGCCAACGGGCATGTCCATGGTACAGTGTGTCAGGCTTTACCACAGGGAGATAAAAGACTGCCAAGGGTAGGTTGAAGCTGGGAAAAGCCACTTAGGAACAGATTTTCAGGGGAGATGATAGACAAGGGCAAAGCGAAAAATGAGGATGAGTGTGTCAAGTTTCAAAGTGCCAGGAGGCAGCACAGTGCATTCGGGAAACTACAGCAAGTTCATTGACAACCGACAGCTGATCTGGCAGCATCACCTGGGGATGGAGGCTGAGTCCCGGGGTTAACACTGGGGATGAGATGGTTTGTACACTATTCCAAGGAGGTGAGGTACTACACCGTGGGGGCACAGGGAGCTACCGGAGGATTTCAAATATCAGAATCGTAATCATAATAGAGTATTTAATAGCATCCTAGCTTTCATCAAGGGTAAGATGCACTATAGTTTATGTTCAACTAAGAAAGAGAAATGCTGTCAGTTAAACTAGGATATGTCCTCAAGTGTAAGGTGCGTGCCACCTTAAGAGATATTAAAATGGTGGGGGGGAGGACAAATCTTAGAACAAGTAAACTGTGGTACTAGAATAATTAAGAAAGGTCGAACACTTGGATCAACATAATAAGTGATTATTGCTTACCATGTGCCCCAAACTACTTAAGTCTTAGAACAAGACACGTTTTCATCTTGATGCCCCGCAGCTGTTAGACCCAAGGTACAGAGGGCAGTAGCCAATGACCAACAGGCCCCAAGTGCCATGTGCAGACTCTAAGAGCAACTGCCTTTGAGAGAGGAAACGGTTTAGAGTGGGCTTTCTGAGGTAGAGAATTACTAGCTGGGAAAGTAGGAAAATTGACACAGAATCAGAATTGATGACCCTACATGACAGAGTTGGTGAAACTTCCCTTCTCAGAGAACTTGATGCTTCTCAGAAATGTATTTTTCATTTTGGGCAGAACATTCAGGATAAATATGATCTGTTCGAGATCCTGGTTCTCTCATCAG
Source organism: Mustela nivalis (assembly GCF_964662115.1). Lineage (NCBI taxonomy): Eukaryota > Metazoa > Chordata > Mammalia > Carnivora > Mustelidae > Mustela > Mustela nivalis. The sequence goes on along the minus strand of NW_028135746.1, from coordinate 236,021 downwards.
GACTGTTTCTTAGGCTTCACTGGCACAAGAAAAGTGTTTTGATAGTGCAGGGTAAATCCTGACAAAAGCAAAGCACGGTATCTATGAAAAACTAACCAGTCAGAGGAGAACAACAGATACAAGGCCAGGCCGCCCTGACTCTGCAGGATAGGTAAGGTTGGTCCAGCAACAGGGGTAGAGGGGAAGTGCCCATCTCCTGCTAGAAGAGCTAGAGAAGACCCCTTCTGGAGAGACCACCAGGAGAGGAGAGCAGTAGGTGCTGATGATAAAGAATATTTTAATCAGCAGAGAAGGTCAAAATGACAAAGTTCCAGGATCAGAGTAAACATATGGGATTAAAAAATAAAAATTAAAAAAACAAGATTTTTTTGAAAGGACTTTTTTTTTTTAAAGGACTTTAAACAAAAGTCCTTTTTAAGAGACAGTTGGCTGTTTAAACCAAAAGTACAACTTACTGAGAGAATCGCCACATTGTTTATTGGGGTAGAAAGTTCCTGGAACGTAGAAAGACCCATTCTGCAGAGGAAAAAGTAGAATCACTAACAGGCCTCATGCCTTGCACAGCCAATGGCTAGAATTCCTGCCTCATGAGACCATTTTAAAAGGTCTACTCATAATGGAACCGAAGGTGTCATTTCCCTATAATTTTATATATGTCATTAATTTGCTGCAAAGCCCAGTAGCACTGGGAGCAGAAACTGGGACCAAAGAGTGAGCACCCTGTTTGACAAGAGGGACCAGCCACCTCTTCTTCAGATGCAGGGGGAGCCCTGGCGTGCTGACTCCTCCCTTCTTCCCTTCCCCTTTCCTCCCTCCATCCATCTTCCCTTCCCTTCTTTCCTTCCCTGGTGGTGACCTTTCCTGATGCCCACTTCATCCCTTATCTTTTCTTACATGCCTGTCTTCTAGAGTTTCTTCTCTCCTCCCAATTACATCCCTTCCTCTGAATCCCCTCTTTGGCCCTTTGTCCCCGCTCTCTGCTCCTCCTCCCCTTCCCTGGCCCCTGTTCAGCTCCATCCAGACTGCAGGCAGAGTTGGCCTAACAGGCTCACTCACTATCTCAGCCACCCTCCAGAGAAGTCACTCTTTCGTGGCCACCTTCCTGACCCCCTGGTCCTTTCTCCACTTATTCAGCTATTGCTCTGAAGTCTGAGGAGGACAGAGCGGGGCTGCTGCAGAATCAGGCCAGAGGAGAAACCAAACCATGTGTCCACACTGTCCCCCAGTACTGATGCTCTGAGAGCTTTCAGAGTCCTCAACAGGTTTAGGATTTAGGGGCTTCTTCAGAACCGGGAGTGAAAACAGCCATAGGTCAAAATAAATGCTATGGCCCCACACAAAAATAATAATCACAAATGAAAACTAAATTAACTCTGAAGTCCCAAAGTCAAAGAATTGCCTTGAAACTGTCACTAGAAAGCACCCAAGGCCTCACTCTCTGGGTTCTGGGTGCCCTGGGAATGGCAGGAGGCTCTGACCCCCTTCCCTCTTCATCCACTCCCAAAGAACGTCCTCTGAGGTGGTCTTCAAACTTCCTCTGAGAAACTGTCTCTCGGAACTGTAGGCCCTCGGCTGCTGCGACGAATGAGGGTGATGTCAGGACCTGATGGGCAGCTTTACCAGGAGACTGTGGCTTCTGGATGCAGTCCTCAGGTCCCATGGTCTGGGTGAGATCTAGGTCTTTGAGAGGAGGAGGACAAATGAGATTTCAGATTTTGAGTTGATTCTGGGATGATTAGTGCTTTGGAGGGCATTGGGTGAAGGTATTTTGCACATGGGAAGGACATGAATTTGGGGAGCCAGAGAGTAGACTGTTAAGAGCTGACCTGCATTACCCCCAGAAACCTTGCTGCTGTCCTTATCTCTGGTACCACAGAACGTGACCTTATTTGGAACTAGAGTCCTTACAGATGCAATCACATTACAGTGAGGTGGTTAGAGTGGGCCCTAATCTCCTGTAACTGACCTCCTTATGTAAAGGGAAAATCTGGACAGAGAGATGCCCCTACTGTCAGTGGTGGGCAGTGCATGAACTTCTAGAACCCTGACAGTAGTGGAAAACAGACTCACGCTGGCACTAGGTAAATGGGAGCTCTAGTGGAATTTCAGATGAAGATGCTGTGGACCTCGGCTTCCCAGGTCATAGTGACATTAGGATTTCAAATTCAAGTCAGAGATGAAAGAAACATCTGGAATCGGTCCTCAGGTACACACAGTATTCTGAACTGAGGCTAGAACCAGAGACCATTCTAATGAAAGGCCTCCACAGGTGGGCTCTCACAGGTGGGCTCCGACACAGTTTCCTGTATATTCATTGATGAAATCGCTCTGCAGGTGAACATGCAGAACAAAACCATTTAATAAAAGTGACAAGGAGGAGAGGAAAGGGAGGCCAGAAGGCATGTGAATGTGGAGAGAGGAAGGGGGGGGGACAACTGAGAATCCCTCCCTGTGCTCCTTGCTGCCAGGGAGGTCTGAGGGACTAGTTTCCACCTGGGATCCCAAGTCCAGAACAAAAGTGGCGGGGCCAAAGCTCGGGCTGAGGGAAGGGGGTCCTTGGCACCCGCATGTGGGGGTGCCAAACGATGGGGGCTATTGCGCTCGCTGCGGGGGGGGGGGGCACCTCGCCTGGCTCCGTCCCCGCCCGACCCCGTGGGGACCCGGGTGCGGCGCGTCGTCCGGGGTGGTCCCGCAGCCCCGGGGGTCGCGGTTGGCTGGGTCCCGACACCCCCGCGAGCTCGGGGCCCGCGCTTTCTGCTCCAGGTGAGGGCGCAGCGCGGTGTCACTTTACCTGCTCGCAGAGGGTCGTCCGGGGAAGCCTTGGGGAGGGGCGGGGCAGTGGGCCGCGGGTGCGGGATGGCGCGGCCTCAGGGGCTGGGCTGGAGCGCGGGAGGGCGGGGCTCCTGCAGTGCTGACTGGGCCTCAGCAGAGCACCGCGGAGCTGCGCGCCCCTCCTCCGCCAGCCCCTCCACCTCCACTCAGACTCTCCACCGCTTCCTCCGCGAGCTCACTTCCCGCTTCGGTAATTAGCAAAGCCCCTTCTCCGGGCCGCCCCCGCCCTCACCCCCATCCCCCTCCGTCCTGAGGTGCGGGCCGGGGCAATGGCGCCGGCGAAGCCCCAGGGGCCTGCGAGTCTGGCCAGCGCCAGCGCTGGGCGGCCTCCTAGCCTGGCTCCCCAAGCGGGTGTCCACCTGCTGCCTGGCTGCAAAAAGATCATCTGCCCTAAACCCCGGCTGCACTCTAGGGTCACTTCCCTGACTTCCTCATTTTGCCCAAAGCCGGGAACCAGCTTCCCCAGCATAGGCCTGGGCTGAGATGCCTGCCCGGGATCTGTTTGAGCAGTCTCCTAGTCTCCAGGCAAGGTCTGCCATTGCATGATGGCACGCGTGAATCACTTCCACCTGGATGTTTGGGTTTTTTGTTTGTTTTTTGGTTATTGGTTATTACATGACCTCCATGGTAGGTGCTCCACAAAGGGAGTGAAAAGAGGACGCCTGATACATATGCATATGGCCATTCTAGAAAAAGAGCTTGGGGTTCTCTGGGAAGCGCGGCATTGGTCCTTGCACTATGTTTTAATAGAAATGGGATTATGCACCAACTTACTTAAATGAGCATAGTTTGAAATCGTTTACTGAGAATAAATATTTAAAACAGTTATATTTTAGTTATATTTAGTTATATTTTAACTAAATCATCAATCATAAATCTATTGCACGAAGGTTACAGGCAATTTAAATGCAATAGCACTCTCTTCAGGTTTTTAAATAATCCGTGTCTGTCTTGGCACATGAGATTGCAAAGATAGGAAATGGTTTGTAAAAGATCATATAATAGCTTTTACTATACGGTATCAGCAATTTATCCTAAAGGAGCGGCCACCAGCTAAAAACTCAGCTTTGAAAAATGCAGAAAAGCAGCAAACGTTTACATACCCTCTTGGTGACCAGAGGCATACATTGTGCACCTCATCATCTCTTTTGTGGTTCTGAGGCCCTTGGCGCTCAGTAGTTTAGTGTCTTATTCTCTGGAATAGGCCATTGAAGAAATACCAGGCCCCGAGAAGAAGGTCCTGCTGGGTGTCTGAAGAAAGTACAACCTTTTAGATGAAGCTTTCTGGGAAATTTGTTAGTGGTTTGGTCTGCTTCTGATAGGAAGGGAAATTTTAGTTTTAAAGATTTTATTTATTTATTTGATAGAGATCACAAGTAGGAAGAGAGGCAGGCAGAGAGAGAGGAAGAAACAGGCTTCCTGCTGAGGAGTGAGCCTGATGTGGTGCTCGATCCCAGGACCCTGGAATCATGACCTGAGCCAAAGGCAGAGGCTTTAACTCACTCTGCCACCCAGGTGCCCAAGAAAAATTTTTTTAAAGATTTTATTTATTTATTTGACAGACAGAGATCACAAGTAGGCAGAGAGAGAAGTGGAAGCAGGCTCCCTGCTGAGCAGAGAGCCAGACATGGGACTCAATCCCAGGACCCTAGGATCATGACCTGAGCCGAACGCAAAAGCCCAGTGAGCCAAACTCACTGAGCCACTCGGGTGCCCCAGGAAGGGAAATTTTTTAAGAGTATTTTCTCTTTGAATCCATTTTGAGGTTTGGTTTGTGGTTCTTTCTGACTTCTCATGAAGATGGAATCTCCTCTGAGGTTGGTTGTCAGGAACCGCATATCAAATCGACCTATCTTGTTAGCAATAAATAAATAAATAAATAAATAAAAGCTCAAGTGTTGGTATAAAGCTATTATGCTTTTCAAAATCCCGAACTATAATTCATGTATCATGGTCATTCTTTATCAGATCAAACAGGAGAGAGTGGCAGAAACGCTCTTTCAGGTTAATTTTTTTACAAGGAAGATTGACTTATGAACCTACTTTGTTATTCCCTTCCATTCAATTTCCCTGTACCTCCTTTTCTATGAATTGTAACGGTAAACCATCATTATTTTTATTGTTGGCACGTGAGAATTAGAGATCAATGCCCAAATGATAGCAGAAGGCAGGTTTATTAAAGCAACAGCACACTATCTAAGGGAGAGCAGGTGGTATTCCATGAGGTGGAGCTGGCCCTTACTTTGTTTTGGGATTGGATATTTCTTGGTCTTTTTGAAGTGGGAGGACCTTCAACATGCAGTGGATTGATCTCTAATGGAGGCTGCTTCCAATCATTTGGGGGACTCCTACCGCATGTTGGGAAAAGGAGTTGTTGTCATTTTTATTTTGTTTCAGGGTTCCAAAATTCTCTGTTTATGCACCACACCCAATGCTCCATGCAAAATGTGCCCTCCATAACTCCCATTAACAGGCTTACCCAACCCTCTGCCTCCTCCCCTCAAAACTCAGTTTGTTTCTCAGAGTCTCTCATGGTTTGTCTCCCCCTCCAATTTCCCCCCACTCACTTCTCCTCTTGATCACCCAGTGTCTTCTGTGTTATTCTTTATGCTCCACAATTAAGTGAAACCATATGAAAATTGACAATCTCTGCTTGAATTATTCCACTCAGGATTATCTCCTCCAGTCCCGTCCATGTTGTTACAAAAGTTGGGTATCCTTCCTTTCAGAAGGAAGCATAATACTCCATTGTAAAAATGGATCATATCTTCTTTATTCGTTCATCCATTGAAGGTCATCTTGGTTCTTTCCAAAGTTTAATGACTGTGGCCATTGCTGCTATAGGTACAGATGTCCCTTCTTTTCACTGCATCTGTATCTTAGTGGTAAATACTCAGTAGTGCAATTGCAGCATCATAGGGTAGCTCTAATTTTAATTTCTTAAGGAGTCTCCACACTGTATCCCAAAATAGCTGCACCAATTGGCATTCTCACCCATAGTGTAAGAGTGTTCCCCATTCTCCACATCCTCTCCAACACTTGTTGTTTATTGCCTTGTTAATTTTGGCCATTCTAACTGTGTAAGGTGGTATCCCATGTGCTTTTGATTTGAATCTCCCTGATGGCTAATGATGATGACCATTTTCTCATGCATCTGTTTGCCATTTGTATGTCTTCTTTGGAGAAGTGTCTGTTCATGTCTTCTGCCCATTTTTTGACATGATTATCTGTTTTTTGTGTGTTGAGTTTGAGGAGTTCTTTATAGATCTTGGATATCAGCCCTTTATCTGTAATGTCATTTGTGAAAATCTTCTCCCTTTCCGTGGGTTGTCTCTTCATTTTGTTGACTGTTTCCTTTACTGTGCAGAAACTTTTGATCTTGATGAAGTCCCAAAAGTTCATTTTTGCTTTTGTTTTCTTTGTCTTTGGAGACATGTCTTGAAAGAATTTGCTGTGGCCAGTGTCCAAGAGGTTACTGCCTATGTTCTCCTCTAGGATTTTGATAGACTCCTGCCTCACGTTGAGGTCGTTTGTCCATTTCGAATTTATTTTTATGTATGGTATAAGAGAATGGTTGAGTGTCATTCTTCCATACATAGCTGTCCAATTTTTCCAGCAACATTGATTGAAGAAGATGTCTTTTTTCCACTGTATAATTTTTTCTGCTTTGTCAAAGATTTTTTGACCATAGAGTTGATGGTCCATATCTGGGCACTCTACTCTAATCCACAGGTCTACATGACTTTTTAACCCACATAGCCATCCAGGTGCCCCTTTTAAGCTATTTTTAAAAAGTACAGTCATTCTTTTTTCTTAAGATTTTATTTATTTATTTACTTGACAGCGAGAGATCACAAGTAGACGGAGGGCAGGCAGAAAGAGAGAGAGTGAGAGAGAGAGAGAGAGAGTGAGAGAGAGAGAGAAGCCGACTCCCTGCTGAGCAGAGAGCCTGATACAGGATTTGATCCCAGGACCCTGAGATCATGACCTGAGCTGAAGGCAGTGGCTTAATCCACTGAGCCACCTAGGCGCCCCTAAACTATTTTTTTAATTCCTGTTCCAATAACACTTGGATTGCCATATAAAGTTAAGGACATCATCTTTTTTAGGTAAGTAATTGTACTTTTTATGTGCATAGTTATTTTGGTCCATGAATTCAGCTCCTCTTAGGATCATCAAATCTCTGTAAAGTCTGGGTATGCTAGGATTTTCTAAGCAACAATAAAATACATTGAAACCTGGTAGCTTAATTATAATAATGTTTTCTTTCTCAATCATTCACAATAGCATTACATTCTGAGTAGCTTCCTTCTATTTTGCAGCTATAGTGTTTGGAAAAACTTGAATTGTGATATGACTATTATAATGTGAATTAGTCTGGGTTTTTCAGAGAATCAGGAAGAGAAAAAAAAAGGAAGATATTCTCCAGGGCCAACTCTAGAAGTGACTATTAAAACATCTGTCCAAATTCAATTGAACAAAACTCAGAAATGCCATCTCCAGTGAAATACAAAGAAGATTATATATAGATCTTGGCACACACATCTCATTTGACCCAATGATGTACATCAATGAAAGACTGAAGGCCAATCACCACTCCATGGGAGAATTTAAAAATAAATTTACTAATGAGGCCAAGAATTCAGAATCACAAATACTTCAGATCTAATAATAACTGCCTTCACTTGATGTTATTCTATAAGATAAATCCTACGATCAAGTTTCAATTTTAAATTCTTACAATTTTAAATTCTTAAATCTTTATGAAGAAGCATCATTTGGAGGGAGCAGTTTTCATAATTTAGCATCCATCAGCCTTTTTTTAAAGATTTTATTTATTTATTGGACATACAGAGAGAGAGAGATTACAAGTAAGCAGAGAGGCAGGCAAGCAGGGAGGGAAGCAGGCTTCCTTTTGAGCAGAGCCAGATGTGGGGCTGGATCCCAGGACCCAGAGACCATGACTTGAGATGAAGGCAGAGGCTTAACCCACCACCCACGTGATGAGAGAGCCTCTCAGGTGCCCCTCATCCATCAGCCTTAATTGTTTGGAGGAAAATGTGTGGATGAATAATGCCTTAGGGAGCTAATCTCTCTAAAGAATTTTACCCCTTCAAGGTTTTTGCACAGTTCTGATAGCCTCTAAACATCCAGCTGATTTCTACAGTGACAGGCCTGTTAAAAACTGTCCTCAAACCAGGAATAGAGCTTGAAACATACCAGTCAAGAGCAACTTGGGTCTTTTAAGGAATTTATCACCATTTCTTTGTTCTTGGTTCATATCCGAAATAGTTCTATATTACACTTGCATAATTTTTAAAGAGCTGACTTTGAAGGAGGCATTCAGTTCCAGCTAGTTCCATATTTTGGCAAGAACTATAATTCTATATATAAAAAAAAACATATTTTAGAGTGCCTGGGTGGCTCAGTGGGTTAAAATCCCTGCCTTCGGCTCAGGTTATGATTCCAGGTTCCTGGGATTGAGTCCCACAGTGGGCTCTCTTCTCAGCAGGGAGCCTGCTTCCATTCCTCTCTCTCTCTGCCTGCCTCTCTGCCTTCCTGTGATCTCTGTCAAGTAAATAAATAAAAATTTGTAAAAAACTTATTTTATACCAGTTATTCATGTTTATTAACTAAGATATCACAATACAAATAATACAAGCAGTTGCTCTTTATTAATACCTTCAACCAAGATCAAAAAAATATGTTTCCCCCAAAATTTTATATCATCTGATAGGTCAGATATATATAAAATTACATTTAAAGTTTTAAAAATATCAGCAAATATTTTCATTTATTTGCAAATTTCAAAGAAAATCTACTTTTCCAAACACGACTTTTTATCCTATTTTTTTTTTAATTTTGTCGTCAACTGATAAAATGTTTAGCGAGACTATAAATGTTAGATCGAAAAAATGATTAATAGATGTAGGTTCAAAATATTATGTTCCATTAAAAATAATTTAGTCTTTGATGAACATCTGTTTGGTAACATGTTGTATCCAGATATTGTAAATTAATGACATATATAAAATTATAGGGAAATGACACTTTCAGTTCCACTATTTGTAGAGCTTTTAAAATGCTATTTGTCACAACCTGTCATCTTGTCATTATGTAGCATTATGTAGCATTTAAAAGATGTATACTCTTCACTTTGAAGTCTTTTAGAAATCTAAAATATGACATTCTATGTTTTGTGTTTCCATATTCCTTTATTGCCAGTTTGAACAAATCCACATGCTTTGATTCAAAGGTAATAAATTTCTCTTATTTGGAAAAATGATGTTTATTTTTGTTCTCTCACCCTTAGCAGGTGGTTTCATTTTAGCACACTTCAGAGTTATAATTTCATGCTTATTAAAAACATTTATTATGATCTACATAGATGAATAAAACTTTTATTTTATTAAATTATTTGCCAAAAAATATGTAATGTTTAAAAATGTATTTCCTTTGAAGGGTTACTTTAGAGCATTCAGAGAAGATCTAGGAGTGTGATATTATGCAATTTTTAAGTAGGTATGAAATCGTTATTTATATGATTCTTTCTTTAAGGCTTATGTATATTGTCCATTATATGCTATAAAATATTTTGAAAGTAAATTTAAGGTATGTTTCACATAGTTTATTTTTTGGAAAAAAATATTGAAATGACTTATGAAATTCAGTATACTCTCAACATTAATTTTTTCTGACATTTACCAATTGTCTATTGAACGTAAAATCACTAAAATCACACCAATATATTTGATGACTGTGACTATATATAAAATGGTATTTTCTAGATTTTTTTATAGTCATGGAATCACACAGTATATTCTATTCATTGCCTGGCTTTTCTTTTCTCAGCATCATTACTTTGAGAATCTCCAATTGTAAATAGTTCATTTTGATGTTGAATAGTAATCTCTTTAATGAATAGATCATAATTTGTCTTTGCTCTATTGATGGACATTGATGAACATTTCCACTGTTTTCAATTCTTAAAAATAAAGCTGCTATGAAATTCATATACAAGTGCTTGTATGAACATAGGATTTGTTTCTCTTGGTTAAATGCGTAGAAGTAAAATGGCTATTGGTGTAACTGCAACATATTTTGCATTTAAAAAAATATTTCAAACTATTTTCCAAAAAGGTGGTATCATGATATATGCCAACAACAGTTTAGATTTTTTGTTGCTTCTCAATCTAGCTCAGACGAAGTAAATTAGCCTTATAATTTTAGCCATTCTAATAGATATGTAAGCATGTCTCATTATGATTTTAATTTGTATTTCTTTAATGTCTAAATGTTGAGAAGTTTGTCATGTGCTTATAAGCCATCCATATGCTTTTGGTGACATGTCTCTTCAATAATTTTCTTCACATGTAAAATTGGATACTCTGTTTGGTTATTAGTAAGGTATTTTATTTTTATTCATTTTTTAATAAACAGAGTAGATGTCCATTATCAGATATATAATTTGCAAATCCCTTCTCCATCTTTATGGTTCTCAATGGAGCTTTGATAGCTGTGTCTTTCAAGAAATATGCTAATTCTTTCCTGGTACACGGAGGTATGACTAGAACATTATCAATGTTGACCTTTACAAACAAAATCATGGCTTAAGATATATGTAGTCTTCGGTTGTTGGGAGTGTTCTGTAATATCAAGCATATCTAGTTAGTTGATAATTTTGTCCAAGTCTTACATATCTTACCAATTTGATGACCATTTGTCTATATAATCTCAAAATAAAGGTGTTGAAACATTTTTCCATTTCTCTTCTAAGGTAGAAGTTATGATTTTTGTTCTTAGTTTTTCCCTATATATCCCCAAATCTGTTATAGAGTATAAAAGTCAAGAATTATTATACTCCCTGATAAATTCATCATTTTACTCTTCTGTAATTTTGACTTGATCTTTATGTCTGATAATGAAATTTGCTTTAAAATCACTTTTCATTATCTTGATATAACCACCAAAGTTATAGTGTGATTAGTGTTAATATACCATAGTTTTTCTTTTACTTTATAAAGCAATTCTATATTTAATTCTGAAAAAAAAAACTAGCTTTTTTGCTCTGGAAGCATCTTTCTAAATTATTATTTTTTTTTAAATGAAGCAGTAGCAATTTTTGTTAAGGGACCTAAACTGAAAGTAGGTTTATTTCTTAATTTATTTAGTAAACGATTTTATTTTGTTTATTGACAGCAAGAGAGAGAGAGAGAGGAAGCACACAAGTGGGAGGAATAACGTGCAAAGGGAGACGAAGAAGCAAGCTCCTTGGGGTGCAAGTAGTCCCATGCAGGCCTGGATCCCTGTACACTGGAATCATGACCTCAGTCAAAGGCAAACATCTGCTTAAACAACTGAGTCATCCAGGCACCCCTAGAAAATTAAAAAAAAAAAAGACATTTTAAAAACATTTTGTTTGTTTCTTTTTTTTTTAAATTTTATTTATTTGACAGACAGAGAGACAGGAAGAGGAACTATAAGAAGGGCAGAGGGAAAAGGAGAAGCAGGTTTCCTACTGAGCAGAGAGCCTGATGTGGGGCTCCATCCCAGGACCCTGGGATCATGACCTGAAAAGAAGGGACACTTATGGAGGAAGCCACCCAGACAACTCTTTTCTTTGTTTTTAATATATGGCAACTGATGCTTTACAGCCATGAGGAGCATATTACCCATTGATTAAATCTTTGATAACAACTTATTTAAAGAGGTGTGTAAATATATACTTACTCAGATTTATAACTTTGTGTTTTCTTCATAGTTTGGGGCTGGAACACATGGTCACAACACTGCTTCCAGTCTTTGCCTTCCCATCTGTAGATACCAGGCATTTGGTCAGCAAAGCAAATTAGTATCATAATTAATAAGCCCTTGGCACCATATCTCTGGAGCAGGGCTTGGTCTTAGCCAAGGCCCAGAGCAGTTGACCTCCCCTCGCTAGTGCTATAGCCCCAAGGACTAGGTCCCTGCCACCAGAACTCAGTCTTACATGTTATGCTAAGCAGACAAAACCAAAACAGGAAAGCTCCGACAGCTTTCACTGGCATGCCTCATCTCCCACTCCCTCGACGTCCAGGCAGTACCAGATGCCAGGGAGGGGTCTTGGTCCAACATATGGGAGGGAAGGAAGTAGCCACGAGCAAGTACCTGCCTCTCTGTGCCTTTCTTTCATGAGCAGGTTGTAAGGGGGAGGAAGAGGAAGGGGAAGAGAGGTGAACTTAAAGGGGTGAAGGCCTCAGGTAGGCAGCTGGCACCTGCCAGTAGGAAAGGGACAAAGGAGAAGCCAGTGAGACTTGCAGGGAGGGTGGGGGGTAAGGGTTACAGCTTATGATGGAATCTAGACAGGAGTAATAGGGATACTAGTAATTTGAGTCCACCATTGCAAGCTGGGTTGGGTGTCAGGGCAGATAGGCCTCCCTGGGCAACGGCACATGAGAGAAGGTGGAATTCTTCTCTGAGGAGCAGGTAGAGCTTTGGGTTTGGGAAAGCATGGACAGTATTGTTCCAGGGCCAAGGACAGGCCCCGGTACTCCTAGTTGGAGGTCAAGGCCACAGTATGATCCAGGTCTTCTACCAGCAGCTTGAAGGTACCACATGCCAGCCACCCCTCATTATTGTGTAAAACTCTCTGGTGCACTTATTGGCTTATCCATCAAATGACTCCTTCAGCAGCTTGAGAACCACCTCCACAGGCACTCCAGGATATGGGAGGCTTCCAGAGTGAAGATTTTGCACAGGATCACCCCAAAAGACCAGAAGTCACTCTCGTGGATGTAGATCTGGCCAAACATGGCCTTAGGGATCATCCACTTCACAGGCAGTCCACTGTTGGTTGTCTTTTTATAGTAACTGATGTGGTGATATCTCTGGGAAGGCTCAAGTCTGAGATCTTCATCATGTTGTCCTTTGTCACCAGCACTTCCCTGGTGGCCAGGTCTTGGTGTATGCACTTCTTAGAGGCAAGGTACTCCATGCCTCAGGCTACCTGATAGGCACAGGATACCAGGTCCTTGGAGGAGAGTTGCTCTGCTGCATTGTGGCTGATATTGTAACAGTACTCCAGGTCAGGAGGCCTCTGGGCCTGCAGGTACTCCTGTATGTTGTCTTTGGAGGCATATTCCGTGAGAGTGTATGAAGGACCGTCCTGTGTGCAGGACCTAGTGGTTGATGGTGTCCTTGTGCTGTCCAATCATCTTCATCATCTCCATTTCTGAGATTAGGTTTGACAGGTCTTTCTCTGTTGCATCTGACTTCAACATCTTCACAGACACTTTAGTCAAATGGTTGGATTTGTCTTTGTCCAGCCCAATGGCCTCCTCCAACACCACCTGCCCAAAGTAGGTCTGTCTTAGGGTTCTGCCTAAACTGCCTACAACCGGCCTGTCTCAAGGCAGTTATGAACTCTAGATTATCCTCAAAAACATTAAACCACAAGCTAAAAATTCTCTTCACTAGATCTCTGTCGCAGGTCTAATTTTCTTATCTTTCATCATTTATCTTTTTCCTAATTCTTATTTTCAGTATAGTTTATTTTGCTTCCAAGTGTTTCCCCTGGATTCTGTATGCTGTTTCAGAGGGAAGAATCATCCTGTCATAAAATTATTTCTTGAGCATTCATTACATCTCTCAGGTAAAATGGGTTCTTTTATGGTATTGATTCATTTGAGTTTTCTCAAAATGGGAAGAATTTTCAAAATGGTGTTTTCTTCAAGGTTCAAAGTAGGTCTTAGCCTCATCTTTACTCTTTTTGAAATTCACTTTTCAAATTCTTGTCCCTCTTTTTATCTTTTTAAATTTAAATGTTTTATTTTTACTACTCTTTTATTTGGGTATAGTTGATATTCAGTGTTACATTGGTTTCAGGTTTTCAATATCTCCATACATTATATTATGATCACTACAAATATAGCCACCATCTGTCACCATATAACACTATTATAATATCATTGACTATATTCTCTACACTGTCCCATATCTCTTTTTAAAATCTCTGATTTTTATGTTTTCTGTTATTCCAATGTTCGACCATCATTTTACTTGGATACTTTAATAAACTTTGCCTGATTACACACTCTTTGCTGAAAACCATAGCATTGGATTAATAGTAGTCTTCTTCTTCTTCTTCTTTTTAAATTAACATATAATGTATTATTAGCCCCAGGGGTACAGGTCTGTGAATCGCCAGGTTTACACACTTCACAGCACTCACCAAGCACATACCCTCCCCAATGTTCATAACCCCACCACCCTCTCCCTACCCTCCCCACCCCCCTGGCAACTCTCAGTTTGTTTTGTGAGATTAAGAGTCTCTTATGGTTTTTCTCCCTCTCAATCCCATCTTGTTTCATTTATTCTTTTCCTGTCCGCCAAACACCCCACATTGCACCTCCATTTCCTCATATCAGGGAAATCATATGATAGTCTTTTTCTCTGGTTGACTTATTTTGCTAAGCATAATACCCTCTAGTTCCATCCATGTCATCGCAAATGGCAAGATTTCATTTCTTTTGATGGCTGCATAGTATTCCATCATATATATATATATACATATATATTTCATTTGTTGATGGACATCAAGGTCCTTTCCATAGTTTGGCTATTGTGGATATTGCTGCTATAAACATTTGGTGCACGTGCCCCTTTGGATCATATAGTAGTCTTCTTTACCTCTATCAGAACCCCAGGAAGCTTTATTTATTTATTTACTCACATAAACGGGTGATCCAACACAACTTTTTTTGATGTTCAAATGTATTATAATGTCTTACCGCTTAACACTATGCTTACTGCTCTCTTTCACTGTCTGACTAAATCCTCATCATCACTATGCCATTTAATCAGAAAGAACATTTGAACTCAAAGTTCTCTCCATTTCGGGGAATGAAGACTCCACCCTTATGTTTGTGCAGGTAAAATAAATGTTGATATTTTCTGTCCTGCACATACCCCATCCTGTTCACCAGAATATTCACCATCAAAATAGATACAAAATAAAAACCATACCTCACCACTTCTATTACCACCCAGTATGCTAAAAACACCATCATATGTTCCTGAATTATTGACTTGATTGATAACCCCACTTCCACACATACTGCACTCCTTTCTCCCTGAAAATTTATTTTGGTACAGCAACTTAACCTAAAAATCAACTCAGATGATTTTATTCTGCTGTTGAAAGTCTTTTGGTATCTTTCCCTTTCATATTAAATAAAAACTGAAGGCGTTTCAATGTACTAGAGCGTCATACATCAATACGTTCTTCCTCTCTCCACCACTATGAACTCCTCATTGGCCTCCTTGCTTTTCCTCAAAAGTAACAGACCAGCTGTTCACACAAAGTCTATATACTTACTTGCTCTGCCTAGAGCAATCTTTTCCTTTAATATTTGTATAACACCCTCCTTCACTTCCTGGGTCTTTGTGCAAATAACATCTCATAAATAAGATATAACCACCCCACACAAAATACAATTAACTTTCATCCCAGCATTCTCCAATGGCTTTTACCTTTCTTGTATTTCTTTGTAACACTTATCACCATCAACCATCAATGATTATTCTATAACTGGTTTATTTTCTTATTGGAGACAGAGAGAGAGAGAGAATTGGGAGGGGGCGCAGAGGAAGAAGAAAACACCCCACTGCCTAGAAAGCCTGCTGGGGAGTTACATCCCAGGACCCTGAGATCATGACCCAAGCCAAAGGCAGTCACTCAATGGACTGAGCCACCAAGGTGCCCCTCTATTATTGGTTTATTTCACTATTATATTTCAAAAGAATGCAAGCTCTTTGTGGTCAGGTATTTTATATGTTTTATTAATTGAAGTATTCTCAGAAAGGTAGCTGGCAGATTGTAAGGGCTCACTAAACTGTATTTTGTTGTTATTATTGGGCTCCTTTATGGGCTTTACCTCTTACGCTAGTGTCTATCCTTCAGATGTAAGCAATAAGAATAGAGCCCTGCTACCTGTTCAAATGAGTAAAAAGCCTGTATTAAGTGGATATTTTAAAAGCTAAATGAATGGTTTAATAGTTGTATATAGGGGGAAAGGGAACATATTTTCCACGGTTTAGAAGTGGAGTTCTTTTATAGAGTTCTTGTACAAGCCTACACTATTGAACGATAATGTGCAGTTGTACATTCCATTATACAAACACTTTGGTAATTTATATCCTTTTTTTGTAATTCATGACTGGATCATTTAATTCCTTAGGAGCATTATAGCATTTCAACTTTTCATGTTCAATAAACTTATTGGGGTTGCTACCTTTTTTATTCAAATGGAGAAATAGTCATGATTTCATCTAAAGAAAGTGTTATTGTTTGTGTTGTTTTCCAGGAATGAGTCGCACATGCTAGTTTAAAAGTTTTGTTAAATTCCCAAGTGTGTCACCGATAAAAGCCTTTTGTAGATTAGTAACTTGATCACAACAGAAAAGTTATGTAACACTCAATTGTTATACTATCTTTGTTTCCATCTTGCATTGTAATAACACCCATCTTAACTCTATTTAAGACAAGTCATCGCCAGATGGCTTTCTGGCATTGATTGCATGATATGAAATCTAGTATAACTAAAAGTTTTTGGTTTTAGTAGCCTATCAATTCTAAATCAATTTAGAAAAATATATGTATTTGAATATAAGATAAATTTTTAAATTATTTGGCAATAGTAAACTAAACTTTTTTTTGTAAATTTTTATTTTCTAAAATTTCATTGAGCTCTTTTGCAATAAGAAACAAGTTACAAAAAATTAAGGTTTATTTACCCCAATTCAAAATTATTAGGAATATAATCATAGAGGTTGAAGTATTTAAAATATTGAACCCCAAATATTTTATTAGGTAAATTCATGAATGCTGAGCATTCACTGTTAAAATATACTAATACTATTGATAGACTGGTAGAAGCCTAAAATCAAATATTTATTAAATATTTATATCCATATCTTTTCATGGCTTGGTAATTCATTTCTCTAGCATTAAATAAAATTCCATTGTTTGCATGTACTACACTTTATTTGACCTTTCACCTATGGAAGGATATCTTGGTTGCTTCCAAGCTTTTGTCAGTAATGAATAAATCTACTATAGACATCTTTGTGGGTATAGATTTCATCTTCTTTGGATAAATACCAAGAACTGCTACTGCTGAATCATCTGGCAAGAATATGTTTAGTTTTGTAAGAAACTGCCAAGTTGTTTTCCATTCTTTATTCTCAATAGACATGGAAGAACTTTCCTGTTGCTCCACATCCTCACCAACATTTCGTGTTCTGTTGTCAGTGTTCTTGATTCTGGGTATGTACTGGTGTCTCTTTTTTGTTTTAATTTGCATTTTCCTGATGACATATGATGTGAAGCATCTTTTTTATATGCTTATTTGCCATCTGTAATATTTTCTTTTGTGAGGTATCTGCTAAGGTTTGGCTCATTTTTAATCAGGTTTTTCCCCCATTGTTGAGTTTTAAAGGGTCTTTGTGTATTTTTGATCAACAGTCCTTTGCCAGATGTGTATTTTGCAAATTTTTTCTCATAGTCTGTGCTTTGCCTTTTCATTCTCTTGTCATTGTGTTTCACAGAGTAGACATATTTAAATTCAGTGCTTGTGATTTTGTAGCTAAAGTTATTTCCAAAACCAAGGTCATTTAAATTTTCTTCTATATTACCTTCTACATGTTTCATGTTTAGGTTTATAATCCAACCTGAGTTAATTTTTGTGAAGAGTGTATGATATCTGCCTGGATTTATTTTATTTTATTATTTTATTTTATTTTTATTTTATATTTTTACATTTAGCTTCACCATTACTCCAGAACCATTTGTTTAAAAGATTGTATTTTGCTCTCTTGTATTGCTTTTGCTTTTATATTAAATATAAAATATAATTGATAATATATATTCTGTTCCTTTAATCTAGTCTTTCTGTGGTATTACAATATCTTGCTTCCAATTATCGTTATGGTATACTTTTTTTAAGATTTTATTTATTTATTTGACAGAGAGAGAGATCACAAATAGGCAGAGAGACAGACAGAGATAGAAATGAGGAGAAGCAGGCTCCCTGCTGAGCAGAGAGCCCAATACGGGACTCAATCCCAGGCCCTGGGATCATGACCTGAGCCAAAGGCAGAAGCTTAACCCACTGAGCCAACCAGGCGCCCCATCGTTATGGTAAACTTTGAAGTCAGTCCTCAGGCTTTGTTCTCCTTCAACACTATGTTGACTATTGTGAGTCTTTGCCTCTCCATATAAACTTTAAAATAAGTTTGTTAATATTAAAAAAAAAGAACTTGATGGAGTGCATTAATTGTATAGATAAACTTGGAAACCAGTGACCTCTTGAGCTTAGCAGGAGATAGACCATGGACATCAGTTGTCACAGTGGTGCCTCTGGCAGAACCTATTGCAAATCCCTAGGCAAAATGAGACCTCAAGAATCTGAAAGAATGTGTAAGAAGTACTTGATATATCCCTTGGGTATGATTTATTGAAGTGTCCACCTGTCTGAAAGCTGGGGAATCTAGATAAGGGAGGGAAAATTAGTTATGATAAAACATATCAACAAACATGAATAAATGTTGTAAAACTAATTGTCATGGCTCATATACAATATGACCAACAGAGGGACCATCAAAAGGAAAGCATCAGTTATGTTTATTGTGAAATGTTTTATTCAAAATAAAGCAATGAGAGGGGAAGACACAATGAGAAAATTAACATTTTTAAAATGGTAACCTTCTTACAAAATGGAATAGGGTTTATATTCTAAGTAGTATATTGAAAAGTAAAACATTGGGGTGCCTGGGTGGCTCAGTGGTTTGGGCTGCTGCCTTCGGCTTGGGTCATGATATCAGGGTCATGGGATTGAGCCCTGCATCGGGCTCTCTGCTCCGCAGGAAACCTGCCTCTCTCTCTCTCTCTCTCTCTCTGCCTGCCTCTCTGCCTACTTGTTATCTCTGTCTGTCAAATAAATAAATAAAATCTTTTTTAAAAAAAAGAAAAGAAAGGTAAAACATTAAAAAATAAAATTTAAATTTAAAAAATTATGTAATTTTTAAAAAAGGTTAAAAATAGCAGAACCATTTTTTTTATAACTGGAAAATACATTGTTTATATATCTATCAAAAATAACTTCTCGGGTTCCTGGGTGGCTTGTGGGTTAAGCCGCTGCCTTCAGCTCAGGTCATGATCCCTGGATCCTTGGATCCAGTCCCACATCGGGCTCTCAGCTCAGCAGGGAGCCTGCTTCCTCCTCTCTCTCTGCTTGACCCTTCGTACTTGTGATCTCTGTCAAATAAATAAATAAAATCTTATATAAAAAATTTTAAAAAAATAACTTGTCATGTCTGGAATCAGGAGCATATGGAAAAAAATAATATCTGAGGACAGTACTTCTGCCATGTTTTGTGCCTTGTTAATATTTTTAAACAGTCAGGAAACTTTTAGCTTTATTGAAATACCTGCTAAGGTAACAGCAGTGCCTTTTGGAGCCCTATGACTACAAAAATTAATTGCAAATATTCAAAATGTTTACTATGGTGTCACTATTTTGGGCCACCACCAAGTATGTTTCAGAAGTAAGCATAACTGTTACTCTTCCATAAGTCAAAAGGGCATATTTTCAGGAGTTCCATGTGCTGTACCAGGAGTTGATTCAAGTAATGATTTTTGTCTATAAAATAATTCACTTTTCAATCTAACATTCCTCATTCCACATTATAATAAAAACTAGGAGGAGACTAAAACAAACAAACAACTACAACCACAACAACCAGCTTTTCCTTCAGTGGAAAAGTAAATATAACCTTATGAGTAGCCTGAAATTTATTTTTAAATATTTTTAAGATAAACGTTTTTGTTAGAAAACCATATATTTTATATTATTAAGAAATAACAGGCAAGGTTTTATTAACTTCTAAAAAGTCTAGTTACTTTTATTTACCTATTAACTCATCTCTTTATGAAGTGGAACATGATCACACCTATTGTATCTAACCAAGTGTGTATGCTTTGGTTATTTTATGTTTGCTATTTCCTTGCTTAATTTTTGCAATATTTGATACATAATAGTATCTTTAAGTCCATCTACGGTTTCAAAGAATTTGTTTGAACTTCATAAAAATGAACCATACTTTTTGCACTATCCTTGTTTTACTTCTCTATTAACTTTCCAAGATTTATTGACGTTAGAGTGTGTAGCTATCATTTATTTTTATTCCTCCATAATGCTATGTTTACAAATTTATTTTTATCTGTACTTTTAAAAATATCTTTATTATATACCATTTCTCATCTCACGTAACACTCATGTTACTTCTACACTTATCAGATATAATGTAACTGAAAACCACAACTCAGCAACAATATAGCACCATTTTTCAAAATTAAATGGCTTATCAGAATTCTTTTATTCTATCCTTTATTTGTATTAGATGACCCTTTATTCTGGTATTTGGCATTGTTCATATGGAGGAAAGCTTAAAAGTTGATATTCCATCAATAGAAGGATTTTTTATGAGTGATTAATTATTTTCATTTAGAATGCATAGAATATGGTTGATTTAATATTTCTTTCTTACTCTCTGCCTGGAACATAGTGCTATCTATGTAATAGCCACTAAAATATTAAGTTAATTACCTAGACTTTAAACTTCATATGAATAGGAATAACATACAGAACTCTTCTCAGATTGGGACACCTGGGTGGCTCAGTCAGTTAAACGCCTCAGCCTTTAGCTCAGGTCATGATCTTAGGGTTCTGGGACTCAGTTCTGCAACAGATTCCCTGCTTAGCCGGGAGTATACTTCTTCCTAATCCTGCTGCTCCCCCTGCTTGTGGTCTCTCTCACTCTCTCTCTTACTAATAAATAAAATTAAAAAAATAAATTCTTCTCAGATAGCTAATATAGAATATCGTCTTTGTATTCATCAAAGGGAAAGTGCCATATAATAATGAAATTCAGACTACTTCAAATTCATTTTTTAACCAGTAAGAAAGTACTGGAAACAAGCCAAAAATGTCTTTAATGAATTAAAGAAATAGATTGATTTTCAATATCTTAATGTTTCTAAAATTAATTCCAAGGTTTTTATATTAGATATCAGTGTAAATATTCATTATACAAGGATATTCTAAAAATAAACCTGAGTAAACTACGTGACATATATGATGACAAAAACGAGTTTGACAAAAGTCAGTTTGGGTAAACTTACAACACCTACCACCTGAAACTCTTGTTCTATAATTTAATTATTTTAATTTACAAAAATACAAAAATAATATATCAGAGTAAGTATATTGATAGCTTTGAAGGTATGCTCTGGTTGTGCACTGTTTACTATTTAAAGGGGAATCAAATATGTGATGCTTATGGTGTGACTGTATTAAAATTCAACAAGTTCAGAAGCATACGAGGAATAGAATAAAGACAAAAGATGACCCTTACTTATCCAAAAATAGACAATGGTATAAATGTGCTAGTTGGGGAGAGAATCCAGTCTGTAGATGGAGGATGTGGTAGTGGAAAAAAAAAAGACACAACGTTTTGGTTGAACGTTTAGCACTATATTTAACAAAGTGAAATTGTGTGTTAATAGCCTTGAATAAAATCCAAAAACTATTTTCAATTCATTGAAGATTATTTAGGAAAACTTGAAAAATACAACTTGATAAGGATTCCAATAAAAGATTAATAAGCAATACAAGTTTGAAAATTTTTCGTATATTTTCCCTAAAAAGCCATTTGATTTAAATTAAAAAGAATTCTATTTACCTGCCACTTAAATAAGAGGAAATTATTTGGTTTTATAATAAGTCAATGAAATAAATTCACATATCTTTAGAAAACAGATATGCACACTAATTTAAAAATAATAGTGCTTAAGCTGTTCAGCAAACATTTCTAAAATTCCTTGCCATCAGCTAGCTCTGGAGTTCTGCTAGGTGAGTAAGGCCATGTATGTTACTGCTCAGAGTACTGATGCAAAGCAATTGTCCCCTTCGCATCCATTTTTTGCCGTTGATATATCATGCTATGTTGTTTAGAGATACATAGATGGCCCTACATAAAGGCCTTTTTTTGTGTGTATACGGGTGACTGTGATTTAACTTTCAAATCAGATGGCTCCTGATTTACAATAATTCAACTTATGATATATTTGGCAATGATGTGAAAGTGAAAGTGATTCAGTAGAAACTTTACTTTGAATTTTGAATTTGGGTCTTTATAAAAAGGGCCAGTGACATGTGGTATGGTGCTGTCTTGTGATGCTGGGCAGGGGCAGTGAACCACAGCTCCCAGTCAGCTAGAAGATTACAGGGGTGAACACCTGATATTCTTACAACCATTCTATATATAACCATTCTTCTTTTTTTAGTGTAATATTTAATAAATTGCATGTGATATTTGATACTTTCTTATAAAATAGGCTTTGCTTAAGATGATTTTGCCCAAATGCAGGCAAATGTTAGTGTTCTGAGTATGTTTAAATAAGCCTAAGGTAAGCTATGATATTTGATAGTTTAGGGGTATTAAATGCATTTTCAATTTTTTATGGGTGTCTCTGTACATAGCCCCCTTGTAAGCTGAGGTATCGCCCTCGCCCCGCAAGGACGACAAGAACCCTGGTTCGGATGCATCTTCTCTCTTCTCTCTCTGCAAGTCTACACACTTATATACGCTTACATGACCAATCAGCGAACAGGGTACAGGAGGGAGCGAATCAAGCTGCGCACCTAAACGAACAACTTCGCTAGCAACCAATGCTGTTTACTTCCTCTTTGGGCGTTCCGCTTAGTCTCACGAGGCAATCCTAAGCTGGCAACTAGCCAGGCGCCATCTTTTAATGGCGGAGGCCGCCCCGGCCAGGGGCCTGCCTCCTACACTGAGGAACATCTCTATATGTATATGTAGCCTTGGTATGGCTTACATATTATTGGCATGAAACATCTAGAACAGTACGTGTGCCATATAATTGTCTACAACATCAAACAAGTTTCTTGAAAACTTGTGCCAAAGGGGTTATGTCTTTAAGGATTCTTATTTCAGAAGGCTTCTCTCTCTCAAACGTAAGATTTTTCAGAAGTTAAGTGAAAATCTGACCAAACTAAACATTTTTCCATTTTCCCTAGTGAGCAAAGATAGCTAAAATCTATCTGCCATTTTCAACACTGTACTCAACGACTGTAATTCTAATTTAAGAACAGATTATTTATACAAAACCACATGTTGGCCTAATCTTACACAATATTCATAAATCTCACTCAGAGCCTTGGACACTTTTATTTGTTGAGTGTATATGGTACTACGGACATTCATCTTTTTTGACCTCATAGCTTCATGTATGTCTATACTTTTGAAAATACATGCATCATAGTTCCATTGTAAAATATCTGGGTTATAAAATGTGCTATGCTATCAAAATGGTAATAAGAACATACAAATGACCTGATGCAATGAACTGGACCAGATTGCCAGATATCACATTTCATACCAGCAAGACTGAATTATAACTCATTTAACTTCTTTCGTTGTGTACAGTATTATACATTAGTCAGTACTATAGTAAATAAGTACTTTGGACAGATGTAAATATGCTGTAATAAAAAATGTTTTCCTTCTTTCTTTTAGTCCTTTTTACTTGTAAGACTAGCCACAAATACCATACCTCCCCCAAAATAATTTGCAATCAAAATTTATCTCTAAATGAATTTATTGCACAGAAAAAAATATATATATATACACTTACAGTAGACATGTTCAAAAATACTTACACACCAGCAGGGCCCTAAATGTAAGCAGTATAGTTGTTTTGTTTTGTTTTGTTTTGTTTTCTTTAAAAAAGGAGGTTATGTGAAATATTGGAATTTTATTTCGAGGCCTAGTATTTCAAGACAGTTAACTACACTTACAGTGTCAACAGCCTCTTGTTGGCAGTATAATTTTATTGGCTCCATGGAATAACAGCAAGAATTTACTATTGCTTCTTTCTTTTATGACACACACAGAAAAAAGAATGACACATTTCCTCAAGACCAACCAGAATCATTTTAACCTATCAAAATGGATGGGAGGCCTTCACTGCCAAAGTCACTGCTGGGTTTTCACAATTCATTGCAGACAATCTGCTACTCCCATTATGATAAAGGAGAGAAGAGTCATAATCAGGGAAGAAAGCTAGATTAATACTTGGAATTATCATTGAATTATTTAGCCTGCTATAGGATTATTATTATTACTGTCATTTGATAATTTTCTCTCATTTTATTAAACACAACTGTGAGTAATTACCCTACCTAATATTTCTCTGTATTGGCTGACTAGCTAGCAAACATTCAGCTGTCTTTGTTAATAAACATGAATAACTGGTATAAAATATGTTTTTTTAAAAATTTTATTTATTTCCTTGACAGAGATCACAGGAAGGCAAAGAGACAGGCAGAGAGAGAGGAATGGAAGCAGGCTCCGAGCTGAGAAGAGAGCCCACTGTGGGACTCAATCCCAGAAACCTGGAATCATAACCTGAGCCGAAGGCAGAGATTTTAACCCACTGAGCCACCCAGGCGCCCTAAAATATGGTTTTTTTTTTTATATAGAATTATAGTTCTTGCCAAAATATGGAAGTAGCTGGAGCTGAATGCCTCCTTCAAAGTCAGCTCTTTAAAAATTATGCAAGTGTAATATGGAACTATTTCAGATATTAACCAAAAACAAAGAAATGATAATAAATTCCTTAAAAGACTCAAAGTTGCTCTTGACTGGTATGTTCAAGCTCTATTCCTGTTTGGAGGACAGGTTTTAACAGGCCTGTCACTGTAGAAATCAGCTGGATGTTTAAAGGCTATCAAAACTGTACAAAAACCTTGAAGGGGTAAAGACTTGAAAATTCTTTAGAGAGATTAGCTCCCTAAGACATTATTCATCCACACATTTTCCTCCAAACAATTAAGACTGATGGTATGAGGGGCACCTGAGGGGCTCTCTCATCACGTGGGTGGTAGGTTAAGCCTCTGCCTTCATCTCAAGTCATGGTCTCTGGGTCCTGGGATCCAGCCCCACATCAGGCTCTGCTCAAAATGAAGCCTGCTTCCCTCCCTGCTTGCCTGCCTCTCTGCTTACTTGTGATCTCTCTCTCTCTCTCTCTCTCTGTCCAAAAAATAAATAAAATCTTTAAAAAAATGCTGATGGATGCTAAATTATGAAAACTGCTCCACCAAATGATGCTTCTTCATAAGGTTTTAAGAATTTAAAATTGTAAGAATTTAAAATTGAAACTTGATCGTAGGATTTACCTTATAGAATAACATCAAGTGATGGCAGTTATTATTAGTTCTGAAGTATTTGTGATACTGTTTTTTTGGCCTCATTGTAAATTTATTTTTAATAAATCATTATTTAATATATAATAATGTATATAATATACTATATATAACATATATAATGTATATAATAAATACATTCATTCATTTTTTATTTATTTATTTATTATTATTATGTATTTATTTATTAACTCAAAGACAAGAAAATGAATGACATTATTGAGAAATTGGCAAGGACTGGAACAGACAACTCACTGAAGAATATATTGAGATGGCAATAATGATATGAAAAGATGCTGTGATGATCCACAGCATGTCTAATTAAGGAATTGTAAATTAAAAGAACAATGAGGGGCGCCTGGATGGCTCAGTGGGTTAAGCCACTGCCTTTGGATCAGGTCATGATTTCAGGGTCCTGGGATGGAGTTCCACGTTGGGCTCTCTGCTCAGCAGGAGCCTGCTTCCCTTTCTCTCTCTCTCTGACTGCCTCTCTGTCTTCTTGTGATCTCTCTCTGTCAAATAAATAAATAAAATCTTTTTAATAAATAAATAAATATATAAGACAATGATATATCACTACACATCTATTAGAATGGCTAAAATCCAAAATACTGACAACATTAAATCCTTTTGACGATGAGGAACAAGAGAAACTCTCATTCATTCTGGTGAGAACACCAAAATGGTGCTACCACTTTGGAAGACAGTTGGGCAGTTTCTTACAAAACTAACATATTCTTACCATATGATCCAGCAATCGTGGTCCTTGGCACTCACCCAAAAGAGCGACAACTTTGTGTACACAGAATCCTGCATGTAAACCTGTATTTGTAACAGCTTTACCCATAAGTGCCAAGAGTTGGAAGTAATCAAGATGTCCTTCAGGAGGAGAATGGATAGATAAACTGTGGTCCATTGAAACAATGGGATATGATTCAGCGATAAAGAGAAATGGCTATCAAGCAATGAAAAGGCAAGGAACAAACTTAAAATCCGTCATAATAAGTGAAAGAAGTCAATTTGAAAAAGCTTCATGTTGCAAGGATCCAACTATATGACGTTCTAGAAAAGGCAGAACTATGCAAACGGTATAAAGGTCAACGGTTTGTAGCAGTTAGGAGAGGAGGAGGATGAACAGGCAGAGCACAGAGGATTTCTAAGCCAGTGAAAATGTTCTGTATGATATGTATGATATTTTAAATATATATCGCTACACAGTTGTCAAAATGCATAAGATACTATACCAAGAGTGAACTCTATGAGAAAAGGTTTTTTAAATATTTTATTTATTTATTTGACAGGCATCAAAGCAGGCAGAGAGGCAGGCGGGGAAAGCAGGGGTTGGGGGAAAGCAGGCTCCCTGCCAAGCAGAGAGTCTGGTCTGGGGCTCGATCCCAGGACCGTGAGATTATGACCTGAGCCGAAGGCAGAAGCCTTAACCCACTGAGCCACCCTGGTGCCCCACCAAGAGTGAACTCTAATGTAAACTGTGGACTTTGGGGTGAGAATGATTTGTCAGTGTAGGGTCAGTGAGCATGAAAAATTATCACCGTGGTACAGGATGTTGATAATGGGGAAGGCTGTGTGTATGTGGGGAAAGGGAATTTTACTTTGATCCCCAAACTACTCTAAAAAATGCAGTCTGTTAAAAAAAAAACTTTATAATGCAATATAATACAAAACAAGAATACATATCAAGAGAGAAATAATGTTTAAAGGGAACAAAGAACTTCGGTAATGTGTACCTAGGGATTTTGATTGCACATTTGTAGGAAGTTCACATTGTCATTAGCAATTGTTTATCTGTGAAGTAGAAGTAACATAAAGAGTGTTGAAAACTCAAAAACGCAACACTAAAAAAATTCCATCTATGGGCTCTTAAAAAATAGAACAAAATTTGCTTGGCTTTTTAAGCGTTGTGGGGAATGAAGGGACAAAATTTAAATTCAGCTTCATAAATGATTGGATAATATGTTTCTACAAAGAAGGCTCCTCTGAGTAACATAGAAATGAACATGGTAGCAGAAAGTGGAAAAAAGCTTACATCTCTTGTGAGCTCACGTTCTCTGAAACCCTGTCACTTAGTGGAGACAGTAACTGTTCGATGAATAGCAAATGGTAGTCTTTCAGATCCCCAATTTTCACTAAGAATCGTGAATGGATTTTTTAAAAAATATGTAAAGAATGTCTACAGTGCAAGTACCTGCAAATAACTGACATTTTGGAGAGAATATTTTAATCAGCAGAAAAGGTAGAAATGAAAAAAGTTCCACGATCAGAGTAAACATATGGAATTAAAAAATAAAAGATAAAAAAATTTTTTAAAGGATTTATTTTTAAAGGACTTTAAACATAAGTCCTTTTTAAGAGACAGTTGGCTGTTTAAACCAAAAGTAAAATTCACTAAGAGAATCACGACGTTATTTATTGGGGTAAAAGGACCTGGAATGTGGAAAGGCCCATTCTGAAGAGGAAAAAATAGAATCACTAACAGACTCATGCCTTGCACAGCCAGTGGCTAGAAATCCTGCCTCATGAGACCCTGTGCTAGAACGCTGCTAGAACCATCTAGAACTATGTTAGTCTTTCTTGGAAGCCAACAAGTGTTTGCCCAGTTAAGGGCACAGTAACAATAAGTCACGTTAATTTATAATGATTATAGATATCTTTAAAAGACTTGTCAAGTTCCTTTTAGAGTAACCCTCTCCCCACCCTTAGAGAAATTTATCTGTGGTTCACCTCTTTGAAATACCTCATTGTTGTCCCACATTTACCATACCCCCCAAAAAAAAAAAAAAAAAAAAAAAGCTTTTTATTAACAAAGTGTTCAGAAGGTGGCGCCACAGTAAACAATGAGAGATTTCGCTGCCCAGACAGTTTTGTTGCAGAAACAGCTGAAAGAACTCAGGTCAGACAGAGCCAAGGGCTGGAGGGATTTTTAAAATTACAAAAACCGAACCAATCAAACCAAAACAAAAATCAAAAACAATGGCCAAGATTTCAAGTTGTCTACTAAAGGTATGACATTCTCCTAAGACATGCGAGTGACTTGATCAATATATTTATATAATTTATATTTGAAGAAGAAGAAACTATTTGATGCAGCAAATCCTCGTTGATTAAAAATTACCAGGATGGGGGTGTTGGGAGGCTCAGTGGTTTAGGCCTCTGCCTTCGGCTCAGGTCATGATTTCAGGGTCCTGGGAAGGAGCCCCACATTGGGCGCTCTGCTCAGCGGGGAGCCTGCTCCCCCACCCCTCTCTCTGCCTGCCTCTCTACCTAATTTTGACCTGTCAAATGGGTAAATAAGATCTTAAAAAAAGATTTACTAGGTGTGAAATACCGAGCCTATGGGAAGGAAAATGATTTCACCTGATCTGACTAGGAAGTGGTTGAAACCTGAATTAAGTGCTATAAAAAGAGTCAAGACCTGGGAAATATATGGGTAAAAAATCCCTAGAAAAACAGCAATAATACCCGGCTGCTCTGAATTGATCCAGATCCTGCGGTAGGCAAAATAGAGCTGGTTTTAGCCAGAGGATGATCTCCGTTTGTCTTCATAATCTGGCATTTCCTGCAAGCCAGGCATGGGGCTCTGCACTAGAGCTGCAAATGCTGGGGGGCCGTCACTCTCCCTTTTCTCTTCTCAGGGGTACAACGGGCATGTCCATGGTGCAGTGTGACAGGTTTTTACCACAGGGAGATAAAAGACTGCCAAGAATAGGTTGGAGCTGGGAAAAGCCAGTTAGTAAAAGATTTTCAGGGGAGGTGATAGACAAGGGCAAAGTGAAGAATGAGGATGAGTGTGTCAAGTTTCAAAGTGCCAGGAGGCAGAACAGTGCATTCGGGAATCTACAGCAAGTTCATGACAACCGACAGCTGATCTGGTAGCATCACCTGGGGATGGAGGCTGAGCCTCGGGGTTAACACTGGGGGTGAGATGGTTTGTATATTATGCCAAGGAGGTGACGTACTACACTGTGGGGGCACAGGGAGCTACCGGAGGATTTCAAATAACAGAATCGTAACCATAATAGAGTATTTAATTGCATCCTAGCTTTCATCAAGGGTAAGATGCACTATAGTTTATGTTCGACTAAGAAAGAGAAATGCTGTCAGTTAAACTAGTATATGTCATCAAGTGCAAGACTTATTAGAATGGGGGTGGGACAAATCTTAGAACAAGTAAACTGTGGTATTAGAAAAATTAAGAAAGGTCGAACACTTGGATCAACTATAAAAGTGATTATTGCTTACCATGTGCCTCAAACTATATTAAGTCTTAGAACAAGAGACGATTTCATCTTGAAGCCCCGCATCTGTTAGACCCAAGGTACAGAGGGCAGTAGCCAATGACCAGCAGGCCCCAAGTGCCATGTGCATACTCTAAGAGCAACTGCCTTTGAGAGAGGAAACGGTTGAGAGTGGGCTTTCTGAGGTAGAGAATTACTATCTGGGAAAGTAGGAAAATTGACACAGAATCGGAATTGATGCCCCTACATGACAGAGTTGGTGAACTTCCCTTCTCAGAGATCTTGAGTCTCCTCAGAAATGTATTTTTCATTTTGGACAGAACATTCAGGATAAATATGATCTGTTCGAGTTCCTGGTTCTCTCATCAGGAGTGTTTCTTGGCTTCACTGGCACAAGAAAGGGTTTTGATAATCCACGGTAAATCCTGACAAAAGCAAAGCACGGTATCTATGAAAAACTAACCACTCAGAAGAGAACAACAGATAAAAGACCAGGCCGACCTGACGCTGCAGGATAGGTAAGGTTGGTCCGGAAACAGGGCTAGAGGGGAAGTGCCCATCCTCTGCTAGAAGAGCTAGAGAAGACCCCTTCCGGAGAGACCACCAGGAGAGGAGAGCAGTAGGTGCTGATGATGAAGAATATTTTAATCAGCAGAGGAGGACAAAATGACAAAATTCCAGGATCAGAGTAAACATATGCGATTTAAAAATAAAAAATAAGAAATAAATTTTTTTTGAAAGGACTTTTTTTTTTTAAGGACTTTAAACAAAAGTCCTTTTTAAGAGACAGTTGGCTGTTTAAACCAAAAGTACAACTCACTGAGAGAATCGCCGCATTATTTATTGGGGTAGAAAGGACCTGGAATGTAGAAGACCCATTCTGCAGTGGAAAAAATAGAATCACTAACAGGCCTCATGCCTTGCACAGCCAGTGGCTAGAATCCCAGCCTCATGAGACCCTGTGCTAGAAGGCCGCTAGAACCATCTCAACTATGTTAGTCTTTCTTGGAAGCCAACAAGTGTTTGCCAGGTTAAGAGCACGGTAACAATCAGTCACGTTATGTTATAATGATTTTCGATAACTTTAAAAGCCTTGTCAAGTTCCTTTTTGAGTAACCCTCACCCCACCCTTAGAAAAATTGATCTGTGGTTCACCTCTTTGAAATACCTCATTGTTGTTCCACATTTACCATAGCCAAAAAAAAAAAAAAAAAAAAAAAAAGCTTTTTATTAACAAAGTGTTCAGAAGGGGGCGCCACTGAAAACAATGAGAGTTTTCGCTGCCCTGACAGTTTTGTTGCAGAAACAGCAGAAAGCACTCAGGTCAGAGAGAGTCAAGGGCTGGAGGGATTTTTAAAATATCAAAACCGAACCAAATCAAAGCAAAACTAAAATCAAAACCAATGGCCAAGATTTCAAGTTTGCTACTAAAGTTATGACATTCTCCTAAGACATGCGAGTGACTTGATCAATATATTTATATATTTATATTTGAAGAAGAAGGAACTATTTAATGCAGCCAATCCACGTTGATTAAAAATTACGAGATATGGTGGCTCCTGGGTGGCTCAGTGGTTTAGGCCTCTGCCTTCGGCTCAGGTCATGATTTCAGGGTCCTGGGAAGGAGCCCCACATTGGGCTCTCTGCTCAGCAGGGAGCCAGCTCCCCCACCCCTCTCTCTGCCTGCCTCTCTACCTACTTGTGATCTGTCAAATGGGTAAAAAAGGTTAAGTTTCCTTACCAAAATAAATTTGCAGGGAGAAAGGAGTGCAGTATGTGTGGAAGTGGGGTTATCAATCAAGTCAATAATTCAGGAACATATGATGGTGTTTTTAGCATGCTGGGTGGTAATAGAAGTGGTGAGGTATGGTTTTTATTTTGTATCTATTTTGATGGTGAATATTCTGGTGAACAGGATGGGGTATGTGCAGGACAGACAATATCAACATTTATTTTACCTGCACAAACAGAAGGGTGGAGTCTTCATCCCCTAATATGGAAAGAATTCTGAGTTCAAATGTTCTTTCTGATTAAATGGCATAGTGATGATGTGTATTTAGTAAGACAGCTAAAGAGAGCAGTATGCATAATGTTAAGCGGTAAGACATTATAATACATTTGAACATCAAAAAACGTTGTGTTGGATCATTTGTTTATGTGAGTAAATAAATGAATAAAGCTTCTTGGGGTTCTGATAGAGGTAAAGAAGACTACTATATGATCCAAAGGGGCACGTGCACCAAATGTTTATAGCAGCAATATCCACAATAGCCAAACTATGGAAAGAACCTTGATGTCCATCAACAAATGAATTATATATATATGTGTGTGTGTGTGTGTGTGTGTGTGTGTGTGTGTGTGTGTGTGTGTGTGTGATGGAATACTATGCAGCCATCAAAAGTAATGAAATCTTGCCATTTGCGATGGAATGCATGGAACTAGAGGGTATTATGCTTAGCAAAATAAGTCAACCAGAGTAAGACACTATCATATGATTTCCCTGATATGAGGAAATGGAGGTGCAATGTGGGGGGCTTGGGGGACAGGAAAAGAGTAAATGAAACAAGATGGGATCGAGAGGGAGGCAAACCATAAGAGACTCTTTATCTCACAAAACAAACTGAGAGTTGCCAGGGGGGTGGGGAGGGTAGGGAGAGGGTGGTGGGGTTATGAACATTGGGGGGGGGTGCTGTGAAGTGTGTAAACCTGGCGATTCACAGACCTATACCCATGGAGCTAATAATACATTATATGTGAATTTAAAAAGAAGAAGAAGAAGAAGACTACTATAAATCCAATGCTATGGTTTTCAGCAAAGAGTGTGTAATCAGGCATATTTTATTAAAGTATTCAAGTAAAATGATGGTCGAACATTGGAATAACAGAAAACATAAAAATCAGAGATTTTAAAAAGAGATATGGGACAGTGTACAGAATATAGTCAATGATATTATAATAGTGTTATATGGTGACAGATGGTGGCTATATTTGGAGTGATCATAGAATAATGTATGGAGATATTGAAAACCTGAAACCAATGTAACACTGAATATCAACTATACTCAAATAAAAGAAGAATAAAAATAAAACATTTAAATTTAAAAGATAAAAAGAGGGACAAGAATTTGAAAAGTGAATTCAAAAAGAGTAAAGATGAGGCTAAGACATACTTTGAACCTTGAGGATAACACCATTTTGAAAATTCTTCCCATTTGAGAAAACTCAAATGAATCAATACCATAAAAGAACCCATTTTACCTGAGAGATGTAACGAATGCTCAAGAAATAATTTAATGACAGGATAATTCTTCCCTCTGAAACAGCATACAGAAACCAGGGGAAACACTTGGAAGCAAAATAAACTATACTGAAAATAAGAATCAGGAAAAAGATAAATGATGAAAGAGAAGAAAATTAGACCTGCGACAGAGATCTAGTGAAGAGAATTTTTAGCTTGTGGTTTAATGTTTTTGAGGATAATCTAGAGTTCATAACTGCCTTGAGACAGGCTGGTTGTAGGCAGTTTAGGCAGACCCCTAAGACAGGCCTACCTTGGGCAGGTGGTGTTGGAGGAGGCCATTGGGCTGGACAAAGACAAATCCAAAGATTTGACTAAAGTGTCTGTGAAGATGTTGAAGTCAGATGCAACAGAGAAAGACCTGTCAAACCTAATCTCAGAAATGGAGATGATGAAGATGATTGGACAGCACAAGGACACCGTCAAACTGCTGGGTCCTGCACACAGGACGGTCCTTCGTACACTCTCACGCAATATGCCTCCAAAGACAACATACAGGAGTACCTGCAGGCCCAGAGGCCTCCTGACCTGGAGTACTGTTACAATATCAGCCACAATGCAGCAGAGCAACTCTCCTCCAAGGACCTGGCATCCTGTGCCTACCAGGTAGCCTGAGGCATGGAGTACCTTGCCTCCAAGACGTGCATACACCAAGACCTGGCCACCAGGGAAGTGCTGGTGACAAAGGACAACATGATGAAGATCTCAGACTTCAGCCTTGCCAGAGATATCACCACATCAGTTACTATAAAAAGACAACCAACAGTGGACTGCCTGTGAAGTGGATGATCCCTAAGGCCATGTTTGGCCAGATCTACATCCACCAGAGTGACTTCTCGTCTTTTGGGGTGATCCTGTGCAAAATCTTCACTCTGGAAGCCTCCCATAACCTGGAGTGCCTGTGGAGGTGGTTTTCAAGCTGCTGAAGGAGTCATTTGATGGATAAGCCAATAAGTGCACCAGAGAGTTTTACACAATAATGAGGGGTGGCTGGCATGTGGTACCTTCAAGTTGCTGGTAGAAGACCTGGATCATACTGTGGCCTTGACCTTCAACCAGGAGTACCCGGACCTGTCCTTGGCCCTGGAACAATACTGTCTATGCTTTCCCAACACCCAAAACTCCACCTGCTCCTCAGAGAAGAATTCCACCTTCTCTCATGTGCCGTTGCCCAGGGAGGCCTATCTGCCCTGACACCCAGCCCAGCTTGCCAATGGTGGACTCAAATGACTAGTATCCCTATTACTCCTGTCCAGATTCCATCATAAGCTGTAACCCTTACCCCCCACCCTCCCTGCAAGACTCACTGCCTTCTCCTTTGTTCCGTTCCTACTGGCAGGAGCCAGCTGCCTACCTGAGGCCTTCACACCTTGAAGTTCACCTCTCTTCCCCTTCCTCTTCCTCCTCCTTACAACCTGCTCATGAAAGAAAGGCACAGAGAGGCAGATACTTGCTCATGGCTACTTCCTTCCCTCCCATATGTTGGACCAAGATTCCTCCCTGGCATCTGGTACTGCCTGGACGTCGAGGGAGTGGGAGATGAGGCATGCCAGTGAAAGCTGTCGGAGCTCTCCGGTTTTGGTTTTGTCTGCTTAGCATAACATGTAAGACTGAGTTCTGGTGGCAGGGACCTTGTCCTTGGGGCTATAGCACTAGCGAGGGGAGGTCAACTGCTCTGGGCCGTGGCTAAGAGCAACTCCTGCTCCAGAGATATGGTTCCAAGGGCTTATTAATTATGATACTAATTTGCTTTGCTGACCAAATGCCTTGTATCAACAGATGGGAAGGCAAAGACTGGAAGCAGTGTTGTGACCATGGGGTCCAGCCCCAAACTATGAAGAAAACACAAAGTGTATAAATCTGAGTAAGTATATATTTACACACCTCTTTAAATAGGTTGTTATCAAAGATTTAATCAATGGGTAATATGCTTCTCATGGCTTTGAAGCATCAGTTGCCATATATTAAAAACAAAGGAAAGAGGTGTCTGGGTGGCTTCCTCCGTAAGTGTCCCTTCTTTTCAGGTCATGATCCCAGGGTCCTGGGATGGAGCCCCACATCAGGCTCTCTGCTCAGTGGGAAACCTGCTTCTCCTTTTCCCTATGCCCTGCTTATAGTTCCTCTTCCTGTCTCTCTGTCTGTCGAATAAATAAAATATTAAAAAAAAAGAAACAAAATGATTTTAAAAGGTTTTTTTTTTTTTTTTAATTTTCTATGGGTGCCTGGATGACTCAGTTGTTTAAGCAGATATTTGCCTTTGGCTGAGGTCATGATTCCAGTGTACAGTGATCCAGCCCTGCATGGGACTACTTGCACCCCGAGGAGCTTGCTTCTTCCTCTCCCTTTGCACGTTATTCCTCCCGCTTGTGTGCTTCCTCTCTATCTCTCTCTTGCTGTCAATAAACAAAATAAAATCTTTTACTAAATAAATTAATAAATAAACCTACTTTCAGTTTAGGTCCCTTAACAAAAATTGTTACTGCTTCATTTAAAAAAAAAAATAATTTAGAAAGATGCTTCCAGAGCTAAAAAGCTGTTTTTTTTTTTCAGGATTAAATATAGAAGTGCTTTATAAAGTAAAAGAAAAAATATGCTATATTAACACTAATCACACTATACCTTTGGTGGTTATATCAAGATAATGAAAAGTGATTTTAAAGCAAATTTCATTATCAGACATAAAGATCAAGTCAAAATTACAGAAGAGTAAAAGGATGAATTTATCAGGGAGTATAATAATTCTTGACTTTTAATACTTAATAACAGATTTGGGGATATATAGGGAAAAACTAAGAACAAAAATCATAACTTCTCCCTTAGAAGAGAAATGGAAAAAAGTTTCAACACCTTTATTTTGAGATTATATAGACAAATGGTCATCAAATTGGTAAGATATGTAAGACATGAACAAAATTATCAACTAACAAGATATGCTTGATATTACAGAACACTCCCAACAACCGCAGACTACATATATCTTAAGCCATGATTTTCTTTGCAAAGGTCAACATTGATAATGTTCTGGTCATACCTCCGTGTACCAAGAAAGAAGTAGCATATTTCTTGAAAGACACAGCTATCAAAGCTCCATTGAGAAACCGTAAAGATGGAGAAGGGATTTGCAAATTATATATCTGATAATGGACATCAACTCTGATTATTAAAAAATGAATAAAAATAAAAAACCTTTAAAACCAAACATAGTATCCAATTTTACATATGAAGAAAATTATTGAAGAGACATGTCACCAAAAGGATATGGATGGCTTATAAGCACATGACAAATTTCTCAACATTTAGACATTAAAGAAATACAAATTAAAATCATAATGAGACATGCTTACATATCTATTAGAATGACTAAAATTATAAAGGCTAATTGTACTTCGTCTGAGCTAGATTGAGAAGCAACAAAAAATCTAAACTGTTGTTGGCATATATCATGATACCACCACTTTGGAAAATAGTTTGAAAATTTTTTTAAATGCAAAATACGTTGCAGTTACACCAATAGCCATTTTACTTATAGGCATTTAACCAAGAGAAACAAAAGCTATGTTCGTACAAGGAATTGTATATGAATTTCATAGCAGTTTTATTTTTAAGAATTGAAAACAGTAGAAATGTTCATCAATGTCCATCAATAGAGCAAAGACAAATTATGATCTATTCATTAAAGAGATTACTATTCAACATCAAAATGAACTATTTACAATTGGAGATTCTCAAAGTAATGATGCTGAGAAAAGAAAAGCCAGGCAATGAATAGAATATACTGTGTGATTCCATGACTATTAAAAAAATCTAGAAAATACAAATTTATATAAAGTCACAGTAATCAAATATATTGGTGTGATTTTAGTGCCTTCTTCTGTGCTCCCATAGCTTCCTACACTTGGATCTCCAAGCATTTGTTACACCATGTGAAAATATGAACTCTTTTTCTTTATTCTGTCTTACTAGAATAAGAATCCTTGAAATTTTATGGACATTTGAACTCTCAGTTATTAGCAGAAATTCTATCA
Organism: Mustela nivalis; assembly: GCF_964662115.1. Classification (NCBI taxonomy): domain Eukaryota; kingdom Metazoa; phylum Chordata; class Mammalia; order Carnivora; family Mustelidae; genus Mustela; species Mustela nivalis. Next base: position 199,288 of record NW_028135746.1, on the reverse strand, counting down.
CACAGTAAGTTTTCAAATATAAAGCCAGCGTTTTACAATGACTTCTAAGCTTTTACATGATCTAGCCACTCATTTAACCTTTGTGACCTCTTTCCCTGCTACTCTTCAGTCCCTCACAGTGGCCTCCTTGCTATTCCTCAGATATGCCAGGCACGATCCAACCTTATGGCCTTCAAGATAGCCAATTCCTTTGTCTGGAGTGACCTTATTGCTGATAGTTCTGGGCAAATTCATCGCCTTTCCATACGTTTGTTCAATTGTCAGCTTCATTGTAACTAACCTGATCTTTCTATTAAAATTCTTACCTCCCCACCCCCTTCCTAGCAACCTTCATTTTTCTCACCCTGATCTAATTTTTCTTTTTCCCCATTGCACTCATCATTTTTGAATGCACTATGCAATTTTTATTCAGGTTTATAGCTTTTATTTGTCTCACCCATTAAAATAAACGTTCTACAAATCGAAGTATTTCATTTACCAGTGTAGTCTGAAGTAATATCTGCCATATAATAGACAGTAGACAATTGGTAAATTTCAGAATAAATTAATGTTGAGAGTATACTGAATTTCATAAGTCATTTCAATATTTTTTCCAAAAAATAAACTATGTAAAACATACCTTAAATTTACTTTCAAAATATTTTGTAGCATATAATGAACAAAATAAGACAAAAGAAGACAAAAAAAACCCAAAATAAGCAAAAGCCTTAAAGAAACAATCATATGAATAACCATTTCAAACTTACTTAAAAATTGCATTATACCACACTCCTAGATCCTCTCTGAATGCTCTAAAATAACCCTTCAAAAGAAATACATTTTTAAAAATTACAGATTTTTTGGCAAATAATTTAATAAAATAAAAGTTTCATTCATCTATGTAGATCATAATAAATGTTTTTAATAAGCATGAAATTATAACTCTGAAGTGTGCTAAAATGAAACCACCTGCTAAGGGTGAGAGAACAAAAATAAACATCATTTTTCCAAATAAGAGAAATTTATTACCTTTGAATCAAAGCATGTGGATTTGTTCAAAGTGGCAATAAAGGAATATGGAAACACAATCCATAGAAAGTCATATTTTAGATTTCTAAAAGACTTCAAAGTGAAGAGTATACATTTCTTAAATGCTACATAATGCTACATAATGAGAAGATGACAGGTTGTGACAAATAGCATTTTAAAAGCTCTACTCATAATGGAACGGAAGGTGTCATTTCTCTATAATTTTATATATGTCATTAATTTACTATATTTGGATACAACACATTACGAAACAGATGTTCATCAAAGACTAAATCATTTTTAATGAAACATAATAATTTGAACCTACATCTATTAATCATTTTTTTCAATCTAACATGTATAGTCTCGCTAAACAATTGATCAGATATTGACAAATTTAAAAAAAATATAGGATAAAAAGTCGTGTTTGGAAAAGTAGATTTTCTTGAAATTTGCATTTAAATGAAAATATTTGCTGATATTTTTAAGACTTTAAATGTTATTTTTTATATATCTGACCTATCAGATGATATAAAATTTTTGGAGAAAATATGACATATTTTTTTATCTTGTTGAAGGTATTAATAAAGATCAACTGATTGAATTATTTGTATTGTGATATCTTAGTTAATAAACATGAATAACTGGTATAAAATATGTTTTTTTTTATTTTATTTATTTACTTGACAGAGATCACAGGAAGGCAGAGGGGCAGGCAGAGAGAGAGGAATGGATGCAGGATCCCTGCTGAGCAGAGAGCCCACTGTGGGACTCAATCCCAGGAACCTGGAATCATAACAAAGAAATGATGATAAATTCCTTAAAAGACTCAAAGTTGTTCTTGACTGGTATGTTTCAAGCTCTATTCCTGGTTTGAGGACAGTTTTTAACAGGCTTGTCACTGTAGAAATCAGCTGGATGTTTAGAGGCTATCAGAACTGTGCAAAAACCTTGAAGGGGTAAAGATTGAAAATCCTTTAGAGAGATTAGCTCCTTAAGGCATTATTCATCCACACATTTTCCTCCAAACAATTAAGGCTGATGGATGAGGGGCACCTGAGGGGCTCTCTCATCACGTGCGTGGTGGGTTAAGCCTCTGCCTTCATCTCAAGTCATGGTCTCCGCGTCCTGGGATCCAGCCACACATTGGGCTCTGCTCAAAAGGAAGCCTGCTTCCCTCCCTGCTTGCCTGCCTCTCTGCTTACTTGTAATCTCTCTCTCTCTCTCTCTCTCTCTCTGTATGTCCAATAAATAAATAAAATCTTTAAAAAAGGCTGATGGATGCTAAATTATGAAAACTGCTCCCTCAAAATGATGCTTCTTCATAAGGTTTTAAGAATTTAAAATTGTAAGAATTTAAAATTGAAACTTGATCGTAGGATTTATCTTATACAATAACAACAAGTGATGGCAGTTATTATTAGTTCTGAAGTATTTGTGATTCTAAATTCTTGGCCTCATTAGTAAATTTATTTTTAATAAATTATTTAATATATAATAATATATATAATATATATTACAGATAATATATAATATATATAATAAATTCATTCATTCATTCATTATTTATTTATTATTTATTATTATTATTTATTCATTTATTAACTCAAACACAAGAAAATGAATGACCTGATTGAAAAATTGGCAAGGACTGGAACAGACACCTCACTTAAGAAGATATTGAGATGGCAATAATGATATGAACAGATGCTGTGATGATCACAGCATGTCTAATTAAGGAATTGTAAATTAAAAGAACAATGAGGGGCGCCTGGACAGCTCAGTGGGTTAAGCCGCTGCCTTTGGATCAGGTCATGATCTCAGGGTCCTGGGATCGAGTTCCATGTTGGGCTCTCTGCTCAGCAGGAGCCTGCTTCCCCTCTCTCTCTCTCTGACTGCCTCTCTGACTTCTTGTGATCTCTCTCTGTCAAATAAATAAATAAAATCTTTTTAAAAAATAAATAAATAAATAAGACAATGATATATCACTACACATCTATTAGAATGGCTAAAATCCAAAATACTGACAGCATAAAATGCTTTTGACGATGAGGAACAAGAGAAACTCTCATTCATTCTGGTGAGAACACCAAAATGGTGCTACCACTTTGGAAGACAGTTGGGCAGTTTCTTACAAAACTAAACATATTCTTACCATATGATCCAGCAATCGTGCTCCTTGGTACTCACCCAAAAGAGCGACAACTTTGTGTACACAGAATCCTGCATGTAAACCTGTGTTTGTAACAGCTTTACCCATAAGTGCCAAGAGTTTGAAGTAACCAAGATGTCCTTCAGGAGGAGAATGGATAGATAAACTGTGGTCCATTGAAACAATGGGATATGATTCAGCGATAAAGAGAAATGGCTATCAAGCAATGAAAAGACAAGGAACAAACTTAAAATCCGTCATAATAAGTGAAAGAAGTCAATTTGGAAAAGCTTCATGTTGCAAGGTTCCAACTATATGACCTTCTAGAAAAGGCAGAACTATGCAAATGGTATAAAGGTCAGCGGTTTGTAGCAGTTAGGAGAGGAGGAGGATTAACAGGCAGAGCACAGAGGATTTTTAGGCCAGTGAAAATATTCTGTATGATATGTATGATATTGTAGATATATATCACTACACAGTTGTCAAAATGCATAAGATACTATACCAAGAGTGAACTCTATGAGAAAAGGTTTTTTTAAGGTTTTGTTTCTGATGTCTCATGTTTGGCATCATTTTAAGTCTGGTATCTTTTATCTTTCTTTAATTCTCCAAAATTTATCTCAGTACTTATTTAAATATTTTCTTTATTTTTTTTCTCTTCTGCTGCATTTGGGCAGAAGTCATTAATTTGTTTGTTTGTTTGTTTTTCCCAACTCACTTATTCATTTTACAGCTATATTCATCTTAGTCTCCATTTATTGTATTTTTTATTTCAACAATTTTCACTTAATTCATATTCACAGTATAGTATCTTTCTTTTCTTTGTATATGTATATCATTATTTTATCATATACTTTTAAGCTATTTTTTAAAATATTTTATTTATATATTTGACAGTGAGAAATCACAAGTAGGCAGAGAGGCGGGCAGAGAGAGAGGAAGGGAAGCAGGCTACCTGCTGAGCAGAAAGCCTGATGTGGGACTTGATCCCAGGACCCTGAGATCATGACTTGAACTGAAGGCAGCGGCTTAACCCACTGAGCCACCCAGGTGCCCCTCTTAAGCTATTTTTTAAAAGTACATTCTTTTTTTTTTAAGATTTTATTTATTTATTTATTTGACAGAGAAAGATCACAAGTAGACGGAGGGCAAGCAGAGAGAGAGAGAGAGAGAGAGAGAAGCAGACTCCCTGCTAAGCAAAGAGCCTGATGCAGGATTTGATCCCAGGACCCTGAGATTATGACCTGAGCTGAAGGCAGTGGCTTAATCCACTGAGCTAACTAGGTTCCCCTACGCTATTTTTTAAATTCCTGTTCCAATAACACTTGGATTGCCATATAAAGTTAACCACATCATCTTTTTTAGGTAGGTAATTGTACTTTTTATGTGCATAGTTATTTTGGTCCATGAGTTCAGCTCCTCTTACGATCATCAAATCTCTGTAAGGTCTGGGTATGCTAAGATTTTCTAAGCAACAATAAAATACATTGAAACCTGGTAGCTTAATTGTAATAATGTTTTCTTTCTCAATCATTCACAATAGCATTACATTCTGAGTAGCTTCTTTTTTTTTTGCAGCTATAGTGTTTGGAAAAACTTGAATTGTGATATCACTGTGATAATGTGAATTAGTCAGGGTTTTTCAGAGAATCGGGAAGAGAAAAAAAAATGAAGATATTCTCCAGGGCCAACTCTAGAAGTGACTATTAAAACATCTGTCCAAATTCAATTGAACAAAACTCAGAAATGCCATCTCCAGTGAAATACAAAGAAGATTATATATAGTTCTGGGCACACACATCTCATTTGACCCAATGATGTACATCAATGAAAGACTGAAGGCCAATCACCACTCCATGGGAGAATTTAAAAATAAATTTACTAATGAGGCCAAGAATTCAGAATCACAAATACTTCAGATCTAATAATAACTGCCTTCACTTGATGTTATTCTATAAGATAAATCCTACGATCAAGTTTTAATTTTAAATTCTTACAATTTTAAATTCTTAAATCCTTATGAAGAAGCATCATTTGGAGGGAGCAGTTTTCATAATTTAGCATCCATCAGCCTTTTTTTAAGATTTTATTTATTTATTGGACAGAGAGTGAGAGAGAGAGAGATTACAAGTAAGCAGAGAGGCAGTCAAGCAGGGAGGGAAGCAGGCTTCCTTTTGAGCAGAGCCCGATGTGGGGCTGGATCCCAGGAACCAGAGACCATGACATGAGATGAAGGCAGAGTCTTAACCCACCACCCAGGTGATGAGAGAGCCCCTCAGGTGCCCCTCATCCATCAGCCTTAATTGCTTGGAGGAAAATGTGTGGATGAATAATGCCTTAGGGAGCTAATCTCTCTAAAGAATTTTCAAGTCTTTACCCCTTCAAGGATTTTGCACAGTTCTGATAGCCTCTAGACATCCAGCTGATTTCTACAGTGACAGGCCTGTTAAAAACTGTCCTCAAACCAGGAATAGAGCTTGAAACATACCAGTCAAGAGCAACTTTGAGTCTTTTAAGGAATTTATCATCATTTCTTTGTTTTTGGTTCATATCCGAAATAGTTCTACATTACACTTGCATAATTTCTCCAGAGCTGACTTTGAGGAAGGCATTCAGTTCCAGCTAGTTCCGTATTTTTGCAAGAACTATAATTCTATATAAAAAAAGAACATATTTTAGAGCGCCTGGGTGGCTCAGTGGGTTAAAATCTCTGCCTTCGGCTCAGGTTATGATACCAGGTACCTGGGATTGAGTCCCACAGTGGGCTCTCTTCTCAGCAGGGAGCCTGCTTCCATTCCTCTCTCTCTGCCTGCCTCTCTGCCTTCCTGTGATCTCTGTCAAGGAAATAAATAAAATTTTTTAAAAAACATATTTTATACCAGTTATTCATGTTTATTAACTAAGTTATCACATTACAAATAATACAAACAGTTGCTCTTTATTAATACCTTCAACCAAGATCAAAAAAATATGTCATATTATCTCAAAAATTTTATATTATCTGATAGGTCAGATATATATAAAATTACATTTAAAGTTTTAAAATATCAGCAAATATTTTCATTTAAATGCAAACTTCAAAGAAAATCTACTTTTCCGAACACGACTTTTTATCCTATTTTTTTTAATTTTGTCGACAATAGATAAAATGTTTAGCGAGCCTATAAATGTTAGATCGAAAAAATGATTAATAGATGTAGGTTCAAAATATTATGTTCCATTAAAAATGATTTAGACTTTGATGAACATCTGTTTGGTAATATGTTGTATCCAGATACAGTAAATTAATGACATGTATAAAATTATAGGGAAATGACACCTTCCGTTCCATTATGAGTAGAGCTTTTAAAATGCTATTTGTCACATCTTGTCATCTTCTTATTATGTAGTATTTAAAAAATGTATACTCTTCACTTTGAAGTCTTTTAGAAATCTAAAATATGACATTCTATTGATTGTGTATCCATATTCCTTTATTGACAGTTTGAACAAATCCACATGCTTTGATTCAAAGGTAATAAATTCCTCTTATTTGGAAAAATGATGTTTATTTTTGTTCTCTCACACTTAGCAGGTGGTTTCATTTTAGCACACTTCAGAGTTATAATTTCATGCCTATTAAAAACATTTATTATGATCTACATAGATGAATGAAATTTTATTTTATTAAATTCTTTGCCAAAAAATCTGTTATTTTTAAAAATGTTTTTCCTTTGAAGGGTTATTTTAGAGCATTCAGAGAGGATCTAGGAGTGTGGTATTATGCAATTTTTAAGTAGGTATGAAATGGTTATTTATATGATTGTTTCTTTAAGGCTTATGTATATTGTCCATTATATGCTATAAAATATTTTGAAAGTAAATTTAAAATATGTTTTACATAGTTTATTTTTTGGAAAAAATATTGAAATGACTTATGAAATTCAGTATACTCTCAACATTAATTTTTTCTGAAATTTACCAATAGTCTACTGAACCTATTATATGGCAGATATTACTTCAGACTACACTGGTAAATGAAATACTTGGCTTTGTAGAACTTTTCTTTTAAAGGGTGAGACAATTAAAAGCTATAAACCTTAATAAAAGTTGCATAGTGTATTCAAAAATGATGATTACAATGGGGAAAAATAAAAATTAGATCAGGGTGAGAAAAATCAAGGTTGCTAGGCAGGGGATGGGGAGTTAAGAATTTTAATAGGAAGATCAGGGTAGTTACAATGAAGCTGACAACTGAACAAACGAATGGAAAGATGATGAATTTGCCCAGAACTATCAGCAATAAGGTCACTCCAGACAAAGGAATTGGCTATCTTGAAGGCCATAAGGTTGGATCATGCCTGGCATATCTGAGAAATAGCAAGGAGGCCACTGTGAGGGACTGAAGAGTAGCAGGGAAAGAGGTCACAGAGGTCACATGAGTGGCTAGATCATGTAAAAGCTTAGAAGTCATTGTAAAACTCTGGCTTTTATATTTGGAAATTTACTGTGTGATAGAATTTCTGCTAATAACTAAGAGTTCAAATGTCCATAAAATTTCAAGGATTCTTATTCTAGTAAGACAGAATAAAGAAAAAGAGTTCGTATTTCGCATGGTGTAACAAATGCTCGGAGATCCAAGTGTAGGAAGCTATGGGAGCACAGAAGAAGGCACTAAAATCACACCAATATATTTGATGACTGTGACTATATATAAAATGGTATTTTCTAGATTTTTTTATAGTCATGGAATCACACAGTATATACTATTCATTGCCTGGCTTTTCTTTTCTCAGCATCATTACTTTGAGAATCTCCAATTGTAAATAGTTCATTTTGATGTTGAATAGTAATCTCTTAAATGAATAGATCATAATTTGTCTTTGCTCTATTGATGGGCATTGATGAACATTTCCACTGTTTTCAATTCTTAAAATAAAGCTGCTACGAAATTCATATACAAGTCCTTGTACGAACATAGCTTTTGTTTCTCTTGGTTAAATGCCTAGAAGTAAAATGGCTATTTGTGTAACTGCAACATATATTGCATTTAAAAAATGTTCGAACTATTTTCCAAAGTGATGGTATCATGATATATGCCAACAAAAGTTTAGATTTTTTGTTGCTTCTCAATCTAGCTCAGACGAAGTACAATTAGCCTTTATAATTTTAGCCATTTTAATAGATATGTAAGCATGTCTCAATATGCTTTTAATTTGTATTTCTTTAATGTCTAAATGTTGAGAAATTTGTCATGTGCTTATAAGCCATCCATATCCTTTTGGTGACATATCTCCTTCACTTCCTGGGTCTTTGTGCAAATAACATCTCATAAATGAGATATAACCACGCAACACAAAATAAAATTAACTTTCATCCCAGCATTCTCCAATGGCTTTTACCTTTCTTGTATTTCTTTGTAACACTTATCACCATAAACCATCAATGATTATTCTATTACTGGTTTATTTCCTTATTGGAGACAGAGAGAGAGAGAATTGGGAGGGGCGCAGAGGAAGAAGAAAACACCCCACTGCCTAGACAGCCTGCTGGGGAGTTACATCCCAGGACCCTGAGATCATGAACCAAGCCAAAGGCAGTCACTCGATGGACTGAGCCACCGAGGTGCCCCTCTATTATTGGTTTATTTCACTATTATATTTCAAAAGAATGCAAGCTCTTTGTGTTCAGGTATTTTATATGTTTTATTAATTGAAGTAGTCTCAGAAAGGTAGCTGGCAGATTGTAAGGGATCATTAAACTGTACTTTGTTGTTATTATTTGGCTCCTTTACGAGCTTCACCTCTTACGCTAGAAGTCTATCCTTCAGATGTAAGCAATAAGAATAGAGCCCTGCTGCCTGTTCAAATGAGTAAAAAGCCTGTATTAAGTGGATATTTTAAAAGCTAAATGAATGGCTTAATAGTTGTATATAGGGGGAAAGGGAACATATTTTCCACGGTTTAGAAGTGGAGTTCTCTTATAGAGTTCTTGTACAAGCCTACACTATTGAACAATAACGGGCAGTTGTACATTACAATTATACAAAAACGTTGGTAATTTATATCCTTTTTTTGTAATTCATGACTGGATCATTTAATTCCTTAGGAGCATTATAGCATTTCAACTTTTCATGTTCAATAAACTTATTGGGGTTGCTACCTTTTTATTCAAATGGAGAAATAGTCATGATTTCATCTAAAGAAAGTGTTATTTATTGTGTTGTTTTCCAGGAATGAGTCGCACATGCTAGTTTAAAAGTTTTGTTAAATTCCCAAGTCTGTCACCGATAAAAGCCTTTTGTAGATTAGTAACTTGCTCAAAACAGAAAAGTTATGTAACACTCAATTGTTATACTATCTTTGTTTCCATCTTTCATTGTAATAACACTCATCTTAACTCTATTTAAGACAAGTCATCGCCAGATGGCTTTCTGGCATTGAGTGCATGATATGAAATCTAGTATAACTAAAAGGTTTTGGTTTTAGTAGCCTATAAATCAATTTAGAAAAATATATGTATTTGAATATAAGGTAAAGTTTTAAATTATTTGGCAATAGTAAACTAAACTTTTTTTTTGTAAATTTTTATTTTCTAAAATTTCATTGAGCTCTTTCGCAATAAGAAACAAGTTACAAAAAATTAAGGTTTATTTATCCCAATTCAAAATTATTAGGAATATAATCATAGAGGTTGAAGTATTTAAAATATTGAACCCCAAATATTTTATTAGGTAAATTCATGAATGCTGAGCATTCACTGTTAAAATATACTAATACTATTGATAGACTGGTAGAAGCCTAAAATCAAATATTTATTAAATATTTATATCCATATCTTTTCATGGCTTGGTAATTCATTTCTCTAGCATTAAATAAGATTCCATTGTTTGCATGTACTACACTTTATTTGACCTTTCACCTATGGAAGGATATCTTGGTTGCTTCCAAGCTTTTGTCAGTAATGAATAAAACTACTATAGACATCTTTGTGGGTATAGATTTCATCTTCTTTGGATAAAAACCAAGAACTACTACTGCTGAATCATCTGGCAAGAATATGTTTAGTTTTGTAAGAAACTGCCAAGTTGCTTTCTATTCTTTATTCTCAATAGACATGGAAGAACATTCCTGTTGCTCCACATCCTCACCACCATTTCGTGTTCTGTTGTCAGTGTTCTGGATTCTGCGTATGTACTGGTGTCTCTATTTGTGTTTTAATTTGCATTTTCCTGATGACATATGATGTGAAGCATCTTTTTATATGCTTATTTGCCATCTGTAATATTTTCTTTTGTGAGGTATCTGCTAAGGTCTTTGGCTCATTTTTAATTAGGTTCTTCCCCCATTGTTGAGTTTTAAGGGGTCTTTGTGTCTTTTTGATTAACAGTCCTTTGCCAGATGTGTATTTTGTAAATATTTTCTCATAGTCTGTGCTTTGCCTTTTCATTCTCTTGGCATTGTTTCACAGAGTAGACATTTTTAAATTCAGTGCTTGTGCTTTTGTAGCTAAAGTTATTTCCAAAACCAAGGTCATTTAAATTTTCTTCTATATTACCTTCTACATGTTTCATGTTTAGGTTTATAATCCAATCTGAGTTCATTTTTGTGAATAGTGTATGATATCTCCCTGGATTTTTTTTATTTTATTATTTTATTTTATATATTTACATTTAGCTTCACCATTACTCCAGAATCATTTGTTTAAAAGATTGTATTTTGCTCTCTTGTATTGCTTTTGCTTTTATATTAAATATAAAATATAATTGATAATATATATTCAGTTCCTTTAATCTAGTCTTTCTGTGGTATTACAATATCTTGCATACAATTATCATTATGGTAAACTTTTTAAAAAAGATTTTATTTATTTATTTGACAGAGAGAGATCAAAAATTGGCAGAGAGACAGACAGAGAGAGAGATGAGGAGGAGCAGGCTCCCTGCTGAGCAGAGAGCCCAATAAGGGACTCGACCCCAGGCCCCTGGGATCATGACCTGACCCAAAGCTATAGGCTTAACCCACTGAGCCACACAGGTGCCCCGTTGTTATGGTAAACTTTGAAGTCAGTCCTCAGTCTTTGTTCTCCTTCAACACTAAGTTGACTATTGTGAGTCTTTGCCTCTCCATATAAACTTTAAAATAAGTTTGTTAATATTAAGCAAAATGAGACCTCAAGGATCTGAGAGAATGTCTAAGAAGTACTTGATATATCCCTTGGGTATGGTTTATTGAAATGTCCACCTGTCTGAAAGCTGGGGAATCTAGATAAGGGAGGGAAAATTAGTTATGATAAAACATATCAACAAACCTCAATAAATTTTGTAAATTAATTGTCATGGCTCATATACAATATGACCAACAGAGGGACTATCAAAAGGAAAGCATCAGTTATGTTTATTGTGAAATTTTTTAATCAAAATAAAGCAATGAGAGGGGAAGACACAATGAGAAAATTACCATTTTTTAATCGGTAAACTTCTTACCAAATAGAATAGGTTTTATATTCTAAGTAGTATATTGAAAAGTATAACATTGGGGTGCCTGGGTGGCTCAGTGGTTTGGGCTGCTGCCTTTGGCTCGGGTCATGATCTCAGGGTCCTGGGATCGAGCCCTGAATCGGGCTCCCTGCTCCGCAGGAAGCCTGCTTCCCTCTCTCTCTCTCTCTCTCTCTCTCTCTGCCTGCCTTTCTGCCTACTTGTGATCTCTGTCTGTCAAATAAATAAATAAAATATTTTTAAAAAAAGTAAAGTAAAACATTAAAAAATAAAATTTTATTTTAAAAAAATTATGTAATTTTTTAAAAAGGTTAAAAATAGCAGAACCATTTTTCTTATAACTGGAAAATACATTGTATATATATATATCTATCAAAAATACTTGTTGGGTGCCTGGGTGGCTCAGTGGGTTAAAGCCTCTGCCTTCGGCTCAGGTCATGATCCCAGAATCCTTGGATCAAGTCCCACATCAGGCTCTCACCTCAACAGGGAGCCTGCTTCCTTCCTCTCACTCTGCCTGGCCCTGCCTACTTGTGATCTCTGTCAAAGAAATAAATAAAATCTTTTATAAAAAAATTTAAAAAAATAACTTTCATGTCTGGAATCAGGAGCATATGGAAAAAAATAATATCTGAGGACAATACTTCTGCCATGTTTTCTGCCTTGTTAATTATTTTAAACAGTCAGGCAACTTTTAGCTTTATTGAAATATCTGCTACAATACCAGCAGTGCCTTTTGGAGCCCTATGACTATAAAAATTACTTGCAAATATTCAAAATGTTTACTATGGTGTCACTATTTAGGGCCACCACCAAGTATGTTTCAGAAGTAAGCATAACTGTTACTCTTCCATAAGGCAAAAGGGCATGTTTTCAGGAGTTCCATCTGCTGTACCAGGAGGTGAATCAAGTAATGATTTTTGTCTATAAAATAATTCACTTTTCAATCTAACATTCCTCATTCCACATTATAATAATAAAAACTAGGAGGAGACTAAAACAAACAAACAACTACAACTACAACAACCAGCTTTTCCTTCAGTGGGAAAGTAAATAGAACCTTATGATTAGCCTGAAATTTATTTTTAAATATTTTTAAGATAAGCGTTTTTGTTAGAAAACCATATATTTTATATAGCTAAGATAATAACAGGCACAGTTTTATTAACTTCTAAAAAGTCTACTTATTTTTATTTATTTATTAACTCATCTCTTTATGAAGTAGAAAATGATCACACCTATTGTATCTACCCAAGTTTGTATGCTTTGGTTATTTTATGCTTGCTATTTCCTTGCTTAATTTTTACAATATTTGATACATAATAGTATCTTTAAGTGCATCTACGGTTTCACAGAATTTGTTTGAACTTCATAAAAATGTACCATACTTTTTGCACTGTCCTTGTTTTACTTCTCTATTAACTTTCCAAGATTTATTGACGTTAGAGGGTGTAGCTATCATTTATTTTTATTCCTCCATAATGCTATGTTTACAAATTTGTATTTATCTGTACTTTTAAAAATATCTTAATTATATACCATTTCTCATCTCGCGTAACAGATATTATGTAACTGAAAACCACAACTCAGCAACAAGATAGCTCCATTTTTCAAAATTAAATGGCTTACCAGAATTCTTTAATTCTATCCTTTATTTGTATTAGATGACCCTTTATTCTGGTATTTGGCATTGTTCATATGGAGGAAAGCTTATAAGTTTATATTCCATCAATAGACGGATTTATTATGATTGATTAATTATTTTCATTTAGAATGCATAGAATATGGTTGATTTAATATTTCTTTCTTACTCTCTGCCTGGAACATAGCCACTAAAAAATTAAGTTAATTACCTAGACTTTAAACTGCACATTAATAGGATAACATACAGAACTCTTCTCAGATTGGAACACCTGGGTGGCTCAGTCAGTTAAAGGCCTGAGCCTTTAGCTCAGGTCATGATCTTAGGGTCCTGGGACTCAGTTCTGCAACAGATTCCCTGCTTAGCCGGGAGTTTGCTTCTCCCTCACCCTGCTGCTCCCCCTGCTTGTGGTCTCTATCTCTCTCGCTCTTACAAAAAAATAAAATTAAAAAAATAAATTCTTCTCAGATAGCTAATATAGAATATTGTCTTTGTATTCATCAAAGGGAAAGTGCCATATAATAATGAAATTCAGACTACTTCAAATTCATTTTTTAACCAGTAAGAAAGTACTGGAAACAAGCCAAAAATGTTTTTAATGAATTAAAGAAGTAGATTGATTTTCAATATCTTAATGTTTCTAAAATTAATTCCAAGGTTTTTATACTAGATATCAGTGTAAATATTCATTATACAAGGATATTCTAAAAATAACCCTAGAAAACTACTTAACATATATGATGACCAAAACGAGTTTGACAAAAGTCAGTTTGGGAAAAACTTACAACACCTACCACCTGAAACTCTTGTTCTATAATTTAATTATTTTAATTTACAAAAATACAAAAATAATATATCAGAGTAAGTATAATGATAGCTTTGAAGGTATGCTCTGGTTGTGCACTGTTTACTATTTAAAGGGGAATCAAATATGTGATGCTTATGGTGTGACTGTATTAAAATTCAACAAGTTCAGAAGCATACGAGGAATAGAATAAAGACAAAAGATGACCCTTACTTATCCTAAAGATAGACAATGGTATATATGTGCTAGTTGGGGAGAGAATCCAGTCCGTAGATGGAGGATGTGGTAGTGGAAAAAAAAAGACACAACGTTTTGGTTGAACGTTTAGCACTATATTTTACAAAGTGAAATTGTGTGTTAATAGCCTTGAATAAAATCCAAAAACTATTTTCAATTCGTTGAAGATTATTTAGGAAAAACTTGAAAAATACAATTTGATAAGGATTCCAATAAAAGATTCATAAGCAATACAAGTTTCAGAATTTTTAGTATATTTTCCCTAAAAAGCCATTTGATTTAAATTAAAGAGAATTCTATTTACCTGCCACTTAAATAAGAGGAAATTATTTGGTTTTGTAATAAGTCAATAAAATAAATTAACATATCTTGAGAAGACAGATATGCACACTAAGTTAAAAATAATAGGGCTTAAGCTGTTCAGCAAACATTTGTAAAATTCCTTGCCATCAGCTAGCTCTGGAGTTCTGCTAGGTGAGTAAGGCCATGTATGTTACTGCTCAGAGTACTGATGCAAAGCAATTGTCCCCTTCGCATCCATTTTTTGCCGTTGATATGTCATGCTATGTTGTTTAGAGATACATAGATGGCCCTACATGAAGGCCTTTTTTTGTGTGTATATGGGTGACTGTGATTTAACTTTCAAATCAGATGGCTCCTGATTTACAATGATTCAACTTATGATATATTTGACAATGATGTGAAAGTGAAAGTGATTCAGTGAATCTGAACTTTGAATTTTGAATTTGGGTCTTTATATAAAGGGCCAGTGACATGTGGTATGGTGCCATCTTGTGATGCTGGGCAGGGGCATTGAGCCACAGCTCCCAGTCAGCTAGAAGATTACAGGGGTGAACACCTGATATTCTTACAACCATTCTATATATAAACATTCTTCTTTTTTTTTGGTGTAATATTTAATAAATTGCATGTGATATTTGATACTTTGTTATAAAATAGGCTTTGCTTAAGATGATTTTGCCCAAATGCAGGCAAATGTAAGTGTTCTGAGTATGTTTAAATAAGCTTAAGGTAAGCTATGATACTTGATAGTTTAGGGGTATTAAATGCATTTTCAATTTTTTATGGGTGTCTCTGTACATAGCCCCCTTGTAAGCTGAGGAACATCTCTATATGTATATGTAGCCTTGGTATGGCTTACATATTATTGGAATGAAACATCTAGAACAGTACGTGTGCCATATAATTGTCTACAACATCAAACAAGTTTCTTGAAAACTTGTGCCAAAGGGGTTATGTCTTTAAGGATTCTTATTTCAGAAGGCTTCTCTCTCTCAAACGTAAGATTTTTCAGAAGGTAAGTGAAAATCTGACCAAACTCAACATTTTTCCATTTTCCCTAGTGAGCAAAAATAGCTAAAATCTATCTGCCATTTTCAACACTGTACTCAACGACTGTAATTCTAATTTAAGAACAGATTATTTATATCAAAACCACATGTTGGTCTAATCTTACACAATATTCATAAATCTCACTCAGAGCCTTGGACACTTTTATTTGTTGAGTCTATATGGTACTACGGACATTCATCTTTTTTGACCTCATAGCTTCATGTAAGTCTATACTTTTGAAAATACATGCATCATAGTTCCATTGTAAAATGTATGGGTTATAAAATGTGCTATGCTATCAAAATGGTAATAAGAACATACAAATGACCTGATGTAATGAACTGGACCAGATTGCCAGATATCACATTTCATACCAGAAAGATTCAGTGGTAAGTTTTAATATGGCCAGCTACACTTCGACTGAATTATAACTCAATTAACTTCTTTCTTTGTGTACAGTATTATACATTAGTCACTACTATAGTAAATAAGTACTTTGGACAGATGTAAATATGCTGTAATAAAAATGTTTTCCTTCTTTCTTTTAGTCCTTTTCACTTGTAAGACTAGCCACAAATACCATGCCTCCCCCAAAATAATTTGCAATCCAAATTTATCTCTAAATGAATTTATTGCACAGAAAAAAAATATATATACACTTACAGTAGACATGTTCAAGAATAGTTACACAACAGCAGGGCCCTAAAGGTAAGCAGTATAGTTGTTTGTTTTGTTTTCTTTTTTCTTTAAAAAGAAAGAGGTTATGTGAAATATTGGAATTTTATTTCGAGGCCTAGTATTTCAAGACAGTTAACTACACTTACGGTGTCAACAGCCTCTTGTTGGCAGTATGATTTTATTGGCTCCATGGAATAACAGCAAGAATTTACTATTGATTCTTTCTTTATGACACACACAGAAAAAAAAATTGACACATTTGCTCAAGACCAACCAGAATCATTTTAACCTATCAAAATGGATGGGAGGCCTTCACTGCCAAAGTCACTGCTGGGTTTTCACAATTCATTGCAGACAATCTGCTACTCCCATTATGATAAAGGAGAGAAGAGTCATAATCAGGGAAAAAAGCTAGATTAATACTTGTAATTATCATTGAATTATTTAGCCTTCTATAGGATTATTATTATTAGTGTCATTTGATAATTTTCTCTCATTTTATTAAACACAACTGTGAGTAATTACCCTACCTAATATTTCTCTGTATTGGCTGACTAGCTAGCAAACATTCATGAAAATATCCATTAGCCACACATATAAAATCCTGCATTATGATGCTGTTGAATCAGAACATACCACTACCTGATCCTGTAGCTCTTTGAGGATTTGCAAATCAATTAATTCTATGTTTATTGGATTTTCCCCCTACAATTAGAAAATTTATAATAGAGGCCATGAACATTATTAGTTTTAGCATTTTAAACCAGCAATCACACTTTGATTTTTACAACAAAAGCAGAAATATAAACACACACATTTGGATCAGTTTTCTGTTAGTCTGTCTAGACTTCAAAATCCTATTCGTCAAGACAATGCACACCAAAGTTCTGGAGTAAACAAGAAATTAGATGGCACCTGAACACTTGGTTTAATATTCTCCAAAGGACTATGCAACTTATTTCTTACATTATGACATTGTTTTACAAAGATCCACACTTTTATAATGTTAGTATTTTTAATAATCAATAAAGTCAATTAATCATGATTAAAAATCAAACTTAAAAATTTCTACTTTTTGCTTTTGCCCCTTCCATTTAGAACTTATTTATAGCCTGATAATTCAAAGGTCCCTATGTTTATGAAAATCTGGACAGAAATAGCTCTAAGATCCCATTCAGAACTTGATATTAATCTAAGTCTTTTGGCTCCATTTATCCTGAGAGCAAAGAGTAGGACAAAGGATTTGAGTACTGTTAGGTTATCTGGGAGATTATCCAAGGTAGAAAAGAATGGGAAAGTGATACAGTGATACTTGTCAAAGAGGTATATTGTTGATATAATTGTTGTGGATAGAAAATGAAGGCTTGCTTTTACTGAAAGGTCCTGAGAAACTTCTTTAAGCTGTCCTCATGAAGACCTGAAAACTGACAATTTTATCTGTGGTTCTTATTTCCACTTCACTGAGAGCTGTCCTCAGAGGACATTGACTCTCCTACAATTTTGGGTTGTGTTGGACACATTCTAAAATGAGAGATAGAGCATGAGATGCTATCAGTGTTAAGTAACTGCAATTTCCCATGGAACTATCCACCACAGGTTTGGCTATAATCAGGTGTTGGGCCTTGATATCAGCGGGATTTTGGGCAGTATCATTTTAGGTTAATCATTACATATGAAATTTCCAAAAACTTCAACTGATGAAACTTTGATTATTAATCTATAAATATAATAAATCTACAGTATTCAAATTATTTTCATAGAAATACACAGACAGAGCATCAATTGGTTAATATTTAAATGTTACAAAATACTGAACTGAAAGAATTTGGTCATATAACAACGTGTAACAAGTAGAACGTAGGTTTAGGTTAGAACTCAGGATGCATTTGAGACTCAGTTAAGAAATTGAATGGAGGGACGCCTGGGTGGCTCAGAGGGTTAAGCCACTGTCTTCGGCTCAGGTTATGATCCCAGGGTCCTGGGACCGAGCCCCAAATCAGGTCTCTGCTCAGCAGGGAGCCTGCTTCCTCCTCTCTCTCTCTGCCTTCCTCTCTGCCTGCTTGTCATCTCTCTCTGTCAAATAAATAAATAAAATCTTAAAAAAAAGAAATTGAATGGATGTCTGACTATCTTATAGGTTTGCTAAAATTCAGTGACTTTGTGTTCACGTGTTGCTATGCAGGAATTTTTAACTTTCTCTAAGAAGTTATTAGATTTGATTATATAATGGCAGTAAAGGATGGGGAAAAGCAAAGTACAAACCCCATAAAGACAAAGACACTGAGTATGAGAAAAGAGTAATAGATAAGAAGAATCAATGCGTTTGAGGAAAGTGGGAATTGAAATACACAATGATTGTTGACTTTTAGATGGAGAAAACAAAACTAGCTTGCAAGAAGGAAATAACAGAAGACATGCTGTGATGTGAGGCAGAATCCTGGAAAAGGCAGTAACGTGGAATAAAGGAGTAGGGAGAACATATCAGGGAATTTGGATAGGAAGGAGTTAGGAGGTAATTGCTTGATAACTTTTATATGGCCCACTTAAATGCACAGATTTCTCTTCTTTAATTTATATGGAGAACAGGGTGTCCTTTCTCTTCCCTTTCAGAGCACCAGAGGTGTACTCTTTCAGACTGAAAACCTGAAAAGCTCAGGACTCAGTTGCTTAAGCACAGCTGAGAGAACATATTTCAATTAAGATTTACATATTGCTGTATGTAGTAGACTGTCAAAAGTGGTTTTTTGGCCATATTTTTTCATTTAACAAAAGACTACAGAGAGTGTTTTCTGGTGTTGGTTCAGAGTGTCCATCCCTCTGAACAGATTTTTCTCTCAATGTCCGGGGCAAGAAATCAATTGTTACATATGTATTCACTAAAAAAGCAGCTGGAAGATGCTGAGCACTGTGGCCCATGAGATCAAGGCACCAGCACACACTTGTGAGTGGTGAGCTCCCAAGGCTGGAGGAAAATTCTAGAATAAAGTGCTCATTAGAGAGTCATACCTTTTCTCCTGTTTCCTTACCTCTCTGCACTACCCTCTTTTATCCACAGCATTGGAAATGCTTTTAGCAACACACCACACTGAATCACCACCAATTATGTGATTCTCTTGGTGGAAAACCAAACACTGTGTAAAACTGTGGTTTTCTAGTTCATGCTTCTGGATGGAAAATAATTCAGAATAAGCTGATAGGAGTAGCCAAGAGAGATTTAATCTTCTGTTTGGAAAAGGGCTTCTATATAAGTAGAGGAACCTTTAAGAATTATTCATGTTTAGGGGCACCTGGGTGGCTCAGCGGGTTAAGCTTCTGCCTTTAGCTCAGGTCATGATATCAGGGT
This sequence comes from Mustela nivalis, assembly GCF_964662115.1. Lineage (NCBI taxonomy): Eukaryota > Metazoa > Chordata > Mammalia > Carnivora > Mustelidae > Mustela > Mustela nivalis. The sequence goes on along the minus strand of NW_028135746.1, from coordinate 179,594 downwards.
CCAGGGATCAAGCCCCACATCAGGTTCTCTGCTCAGCGGGGAATTTTTTTCCCCCTCCCTCTTTCTGCCTGTCTATGCCTACTTGTGATCTCTGTCAAATAAATAAATAAAGATTTTTTTAAAAAATACTTATTCATGTTTACATATATGCACCAGAATGCTATGTCCCTTGTCAAATAGGCTTCAAATCAACAAAAATGATAATATTTTACTTAATAAGTTCTTTAATTCCTCTGTTAACATTTTGGAATACATCATTTTAATGCACATCTGCAAATTTGTAATCACTTCATGTGAGACAAGGAATGCTTAAAAAGGCAACCAGGGGCACCGGGGTGGCTCAGTGGGTTAAGCCTCTGCCTTTGCCTCAGGGTCCTGGGTTTCGGGTCAGCGTCAGGGTTACGTTTAGGGTTAGAGTTCGGGTCAGGCTCCCATTCAGTGTCAGGGATAGTGTTAGGGTCAGGGTCCGGGTCACTGTTAGGGTCAGGGTTAGGTTTATGGTCTTTATCTGGGTCAGGTTCAGGATGAAGTCTAGGGCCAGTGTCAGGTTTACGGTCAGGTTCAGGTATTGGTTTAAAGTCCAGATTCGGGTAAGGGACAGGCTTATATAGTGGTCATTGTTAGGGTCATGGTTAGGTTTAGGGTCAGGGCCAGGGTCAGGTTTAGGGTCACAGTCTGGTATAGGCAAAGTTCAGGGCCCGGTTTAGGGTCAGCGTCTGGTATAGGCAAAGTTCAGGGTTAGGGTTATGATCATAGTCAGGTATAGGGTCAGGGTTATTGTTAAAGTTTAGGGTTAGTGTTAGGGTTAGTGTTAGGTTGACGGTTAGGGTTAGAACTTGTTAGGGTCACAGTTCGTGGTAGGGTTAGGGGTAGTGTTAGGATTAGGTTCAGCGATAGGATTCGGGGGAGGGCCCGTGTTAGTGTAGGGTTAGGGTTACATTTAGGGTTAGAGTTACGGTCAGGCTCACAGTCAGGGTCAGATTTAGTGTTCAGGTCAGGGTCGAAGTCACTGTTAGGGTCAGGGTTAGGTTTATGGTCTTTATCTGGGTCAGGTTCAGGATGAAGTCTAGGGCCAGTGTCAGGTTTACGGTCAGGTTCAGGTATTGGTTTAAAGTCCAGATTCGGGTAAGGGACAGGCTTATATAGTGGTCATTGTTAGGGTCATGGTTAGGTTTAGGGTCAGGGCCAGGGTCAGGTTTAGGGTCACAGTCTGGTATAGGCAAAGTTCAGGGCCCGGTTTAGGGTCAGCGTCTGGTATAGGCAAAGTTCAGGGTTAGGGTTATGATCATAGTCAGGTATAGGGTCAGGGTTATTGTTAAAGTTTAGGGTTAGTGTTAGGGTTAGTGTTAGGTTGACGGTTAGGGTTAGAACTTGTTAGGGTCACAGTTCGTGGTAGGGTTAGGGGTAGTGTTAGGATTAGGTTCAGCGATAGGATTCGGGGGAGGGCCCGTGTTAGTGTAGGGTTAGGGTTACATTTAGGGTTAGAGTTACGGTCAGGCTCACAGTCAGGGTCAGATTTAGTGTTCAGGTCAGGGTCGAAGTCACTGTTAGGGTCAGGGTTAGGTTTATGGTCTTTATCTGGGTCAGGTTCAGGATGAAGTCTAGGGCCAGTGTCAGGTTTACGGTCAGGTTCAGGTATTGGTTTAAAGTCCAGATTCGGGTAAGGGACAGGCTTATATAGTGGTCATTGTTAGGGTCATGGTTAGGTTTAGGGTCAGGGCCAGGGTCAGGTTTAGGGTCACAGTCTGGTATAGGCAAAGTTCAGGGCCCGGTTTAGGGTCAGCGTCTGGTATAGGCAAAGTTCAGGGTTAGGGTTATGATCATAGTCAGGTATAGGGTCAGGCTTATTGTTAAAGTTTAGGGTTAGTGTTAGGGTTAGTGTTAGGTTGACGGTTAGGGTTAGAACTTGTTAGGGTCACAGTTCGTGGTAGGGTTAGGGGTAGTGTTAGGATTAGGTTCAGCGATAGGATTCGGGGGAGGGCCCGTGTTAGTGTAGGGTTAGGGTTACATTTAGGGTTAGAGTTACGGTCAGGCTCACAGTCAGGGTCAGATTTAGTGTTCAGGTCAGGGTCGAAGTCACTGTTAGGGTCAGGGTTAGGTTTATGGTCATGGTCTGGGTCAAGGTCAGGGTGAAGTTTAGCGCCAGTGTCAGGTTTAGTGTCATGTTCAGGTATTGGTTTAAAGTCCACATTTGGGTCAGGGACACGGTTATGTAGTGGTCAGTGTTAGTGTCATGGTTAGGATTAGGGTCAGGGTCAGGGTCAGGTGAAAGTCATGGCCAGGGTCAGGTTTAGGGTCAGGCTTTGGTTTAGGGTCAATGTTCGGTTCAGTGTCACATTAGGTTTTGGCGGTAGGTTTTGTGATTGGGGTTAGGTTTGGAGTTAGAATTAGGGTTATGGTTAGGGTAGGGTTAGACAGCGTAAGGTCAGGGTTAGGGTTTGGTTTAGGGTAGGGGTTATTGTTAGGGTCAGGGTCAGCGTTAGGTTTAGGTTCAGGGTCCTTATTAGGGTCATGGTTAGAGTTACCATTAGGTTTAGGGTTAGGGTCAGGATCACAGTCACGGTCAGGGTTAGGGTTAGGGTGAGGGTTAGGTCAGCGTCAGGGTTAGGATTAGGGTCAGGGTCAGGGTCATGTTTAGGTATGAGTCATGGTTACGGTAATGTCAGAGTTAGGTTTAGGTTCAGGGTCCACATCAGGGTCAGTGTCAGGCTTAGGTTTAGGTTTAGGGTTCAGGTCAGCATCACAGCCAGTATCAGGGTCAGGGTCAGGGTTTGGGTTTGGGGCAGGCTCACAGTCAGTGTCAGGATCAGGGTTAGTGGTTACTGTTAGGGTTAGCCCCTCTTCTGGGTCATGGACCCATCCCTTCAGGGTCTCAGGATAAACCCTGGGCAGAAGGGTGTAGACCCTACACCTGATCCCACTTAACCAGCCTTAAACTGGGGTGTGAACATGACTTGCCCACCAGACATCTAACCCCTCATCAGCCTGATCCTGCTTGGGGCATCTCCACCCATGATGGCATGGCCAGGTCCTCTTTACACACAGACACACAGACACCCAGAGGCACACACACACACACACAAACACACACACACACACACACACACACACACAGAAAGAGATATGTGGAGGAGACCTAGGGCTACACTGGTAGTTCATAAGATGTGGGCCTCTCTGACTCTGAGCCCCCTGGTGTGACCTTTTGATTTTATTGGCCAAAGGGCCTGAGGCGTTGGGGAAACCTGATATGACCTGCCAGGGAGGGGACGTGTCTGACGGGCCAGCTCTCTTCTCCCTGCATCCTCTTGGCTTCAGTACAGCAGAAGAACATGTTGCTTCCTTTAGGATGTGCCTAGAAATGAGCTGGGCAGGGGGGTTTTCTCTGTAATGGGGTGCCTGGATACGTGGGTTCCAATTCCGTTGGGCTCTGTCGTCTGGGAAGTGAGGTCACCACTGCCTGGGGGCTCCTTACCAAACTTCCTGCTGCACCAGAGCTCCCTGAGCCGCCGGTCCCCAAGCTGCTCAGGGCTCACAATCCACTCAATGCAGTGCCCCTCCAATGACACCCATACAGCCTCCCACCTGCCCCTAGGAGGCCTGGGTGCAGCTGTTATCCCCGCTAGAGGGAACAGAGCTGGGATTAGACTACGTTAGTGTTAGGGTTAGGGTTAAGAAATACTTAGGGTCAGGGTTAGGGTTAGACGTCGTTGGCGTCAGGGTTAGCGAATGGCTTAGGGTATGGGGCAAGGTTCATGTCAGGGTCAGGGTTAGGTTTGGGACAGGTTTAGTGTCAGGGGTAGGGTCAGGGTCTTGGTTAGGTTCATGATTATGGTAAGGTCAGCTTTTGTAGGTTCTGTTTTATGAGTAGGTTCAGGATCAGGGTTAGCTTTAGGGTTATGATTCTGTTCAGGCTCACGGATTGGGTCAGAGATAGGTTTACAGTCAGGGTTAGGGTCAGTGTTAAGGTCAAGGCCAGGGTATGGTTTAAGTTTAGGGTCTGATATAGGCAAAGTTCAGAGTTCGGGTTATGATTAGGGTCACCGAGAGGGTCAGGATTATTGTTAAGTGGGGTTAGTGTTAGGGTTAGAGGTAGGTTGAAGGTTAGGGTTAGACCGGGTTAGGGTCAGTGTCAGGGATAATGTTAGGGGTTAGTGCCCGACTAATCTTCCAAAAACACACATTTTCATGTGCTGCTTTTCAAAACTAGCTTCCTGGCTTCCTGTTGCCTGAAAAAATAGTCTCAAATGCTTTTGTCTGGCATTCAGGGCTCTCTAGGATGGGCACTCTGGCCAACACATCACTGCTCGTTTGTTCCACCACACACAAGTGGATCTCGGGCTAGTTATTCATAGACCCACCTCCTCACCGACCCAGCAAAGGTCTCGTGCATCTACTAAACTCATGGCTCACTCAGTGATGTTCTCAAAGGCCATTAGTGGGTGACATGCCACTGCTAGAGTCAGGAGCCAGTGTGAAGTTGCCGCTGCCTAAGTGCATGGACTGAAAGCGGGAACGTTGATTCTCCAGGAGAAAACTGGGGCATTGTTATGAGAAGGCAGATGGCAAAACTACCCAGGTCCCCTATGACTGCTTTAACACACTCTGGACAAAATTGAAGGAGACAAGTGAACGTATTAACTCCCACTTAGGCTGTAGAAGGCAAATGCGACGGAGGGAAGGCGTTATCTTCTTCTGGAACAAACCACTTAGCTCCAGCTACTTTTATAAATAGATCAGACCCTGTCCAGGAGCCCACTTAGCTGGGTTCATTTGTATACAATGTCCATACCCTCAGGAATATTAACACTTTATCTCAGATTGCATTAATTTAAATAAAACTTAACAAAAATGGTGTGAAATGAACAAAAACACCATATTCTGTGATGAATCAAATGAAATACATTTTCAGTTGCTGTTTTCCCCATTTAAAGATAAAATTTCTGATAACTGTCATTATTTGTGAAAAGACACAAGACCAACAGTTTGTGTGCATGTGTGTTTTGGTTTTTGGTTTTTGGTTTTTTTCTTCCCCTTAAGGCTATAGCCATATTGTCACTAATAAAGATCTCAAATTTGCCTGGAAGCTTTCATGGCAAATTGTCAGTCTGAGGGAAGTCACCATCCAGCCAAATGGCTTTATACATCATCAGTGCCTTTCTTCCACACACATTCTCTTCCTGGTTTAGACATTAGTTAGCCTGGTTCTACACTGACACAGTATTTGCATCTCTCTCCTGTCCATAACTCCTAAAAGTTGGGGACCTCTCACTTTGGTTTCCCCAGAGCATGACATTTTATTTGGTGCTTGGGGGGCAATGGGCAGTTCAAGAAGTATGTTAATACTATCACTCAATGTCTTGATCCATGCTATGCACCAACAGTGTAGTAAATATCGTTCATTTCTTGTAACAAAGGCAGTAGGAACTTCTCCCAAGGGACGGAATTCCAAGGACAGAATGAAGGCAGGAAGGGAGCTGGTCTATTTGGACCTACTTTGTGAGAGACACTGGTTTAGGTATTTATATGTATACATTATACCACTGAACTGTCACAATCCTGCAAATTCTTACATGCTTGGGTTTCTATGTAGCAAGTTTAGCAAGCCACCCAAATTCACAGTGACAGGCCCGTGAGTCAAATCCAGCATGCTTGACTCCATGATTGTCAAGTCCACTAGCCCCATATATCATGAATCTGAGATTCATGAGTGTGTAGGTACTATCAGGAAATGTCAAAAATGCCCATTTCAGGGACACATGGATGGCTCAGTTGGTTAATTGTCTACCTCCAGATCAGGTCATAATCCCAGCATCCTGGGATCGAGTCCCCCATCAGGCTTCTTGCTTACCAGGAGCCTGCTTCCCACTCTGCCTGCCTCTCCCTCTGCTTGTGCTATCTCTCTGACAAATGAATAAATTAAATCTTTTGTAAAAATCTTGTTAAAAAGGCCCATTTTAAAGAATGTTTTAAAACATTGTTTGGACAGCAATAGAAGCGAAAGCAGAAAGACATAATGTAACGACAGATAGTTTATGTGGGAGCCCTTTGGGTACTCTGGTGGATGAATGTTTTTAAATTAGTTTTTCGTGGACATGGGGAGTTAGAGAGGAGAAGAAAGGTGGGAGAAATTGGAAGGGAAGCTGAACCATGAGAGACTATGGACTCTGAAAAACAATCTGAGGGTTTTGAAGGGGCGGGGGTTTGGGAGGTTGGGGTACCAGGTGGTGGGTATTATAGAGGGCACTGCTTGCATGGAGCACTGGGTGTGGTGCAAAAAGAATGAATACGGTTATGCTGAAAATCAATAAAAAATAAATTTAAAAAAATTAGTTTTTTGTAAACTGCAAAAAAAGAAAAGCACTCCCATTTATAGCGTACACTTTATGGTTCACAAAGCACATGCCAACAATAAAAATAATGAGGGGTTACCGTTACAATTCATAGAAAAGGAGGTACAGGGAAATTGAATGAAAGGGAATAACAAAGTAGGTTCAGAAGTCCATCTTCCTTGTAAAAAAAATTAACCTGAAAGTGCGTTTCTGCCACCTCTCTCCTGTTTGATCTGATAAAGAATGACCACGATACAGGAATTATAGTTCGGGGTTTTGAAAAGCATAATAGCTTTATACCAACACTTGAGCTTTTATTTTTTTATTTACGTATTTATGGCTAACAAGATAGCTCGATTTGATATGCGGTTCGTGACAACCAACCTCAGAAGTAATTCCATCTTCATGAGAAGTCAGAAAGAACCACAAACCAAACCTCAAAATAGATTCAAAGAGAAAATAGTCTTAAAAAAATTTCCCTTCCTAAAGCCTCTCCGTTCGGCTCAGGTCATGATCCTAGGGTCCTGGGATTGAGCCCCATGTCTGGCTCTCTGCTCAGCGGGGAGCCTGCTTCCACTTCTCTCTGTGCCTGCTCTCTGCCTACTGGTGATCTATGTCTGTCAAATAAATAAATAAAATCTAAAAAAAAAAATTTCCCTTCCTATCAGAAGCAGACCAAACCACTAACAAATTCCCCAGAAAGCTTCATCTAAAAGGTTGTACTTTCTTCAGACACCCAGCAGGACCTTCTTCTCTGGGCCTGGTATTTCTTCAATGGCCTATTCCAGAGAATAAGACACTAAATTACTGAGCGCCATGGGCCTCAGAACCACGAAAGAGATGATTAGAGGGACAAAGCAGGCCTCTGGTCACCAAGAGGGTATGTAAATGTTTGCTGCTTTTCGGCATTTTTCAAAGCTGAGTTTTTAGCTGGGGGCTGTTCCTTTATGATAAATTGCTGATACCGTATAGTAAAAGGCATTATATGATCTTTTACAAACCATTTCCTATCTTTGCATTCTCATGTGCCAAGACAGACACGGATTATTTAAATCCCTGAAGAGAGTGCTATTGCATTTAAAATGCCTGTAACCTTCGTGCAATAGATTTATGGTTGATGATAGATTTAGTTAAGAGATAACTGTTTTAAATATTTATTCTCAGTAAAGGATTTCAACCTATGCTCATTTAAGTAAGTTGGTGCATAATCCCTTTTCTATGAAACCATAGTGCAAGGACCAATGCCGCGCTTCCGCGAGAACCCCAAGCTTTTTTTCTGGAAAGGCCATATGCCTATGTACCAGGCGTCCTCTTTTCACTCGCTTTGTGGAGCACCTACCATGGAGGTCATGTAATAACCAATGACCAAAAAACAAACAAAAAACCCAAATATCCAGGTTGAAGTTATTCGCGCCTGCCATCATGCAAAGGCAGACCCTGCCTGAGGGATTCTCAGTTTTTCCACCCCCCCTCCCCCACCCTCCTCTGGCTCTTCCACTCTCCGCATTCACATGCCTTCTGGCCTCGCTTTCCTCTCCTCATTGTCACTTTTATTAAATGGTTTTTTTCTGCATGTTGTCCCGCAGAGTGATTTTATGAATGAATATACAGGAAACTGAGTCGGAGCCCACCTGTGAGAGCCCACCTGTGGAGGCCTTTCATTAGAATGGTCTCTGGTTCTAGCCTCAGTTCAGAATACTGCGTGTACCTGAGGACCGAGTCCAGATGTTTCTGTCATCTCTGACTTGAATTTGAAATCCTAATGTCACTATGACCTGGGAAGCCGAGGTCCACAGCATCTTCACCTGAAATTCCACTAGAGCTCCCATTTACCTAGTGCCCAGCCTGAGTCTGTTTTCCACTACTGTCAGGGTTCTAGAAGTTCATGCACTGCCCACCACTGACAGTAGGGGCATCTCTCTGTCCAGATTTTCCCTTTACATAAGGAGGTCAGATACAGGAGATTAGGACCCACTCTAAGGACCTCACTGTAATGTGATTGCATCTGTAAGGACTCTAGTTCCAAATAAGTTCACGTTCTGTGGTACCAGAGATAAGGACAGCAGCAAGGTTTCTGGGGGAAATGCAGGTCAGCTCTTAACAGTCCACTCTAGGCTCCCCAAATTCGTGTCCATCCCGTGTGCAAAATACTTTCACCCAATGCCCTCCAAAGCACTAATCATCCCAGAATCAACTCAAAATCTGAAATCTCATCTGTCCTCCTCCACTGAAAGACCCTGATCTCACCCAGACCATGGGACCTGAGGACTGCATCCAGAAGCCACAGTCTACTGGTAAAGCTGCCCATCAGGTCCTCATATCACCCTCATTCGTCCCAGCAGCTGAGGGCCTACAGTTCCCAGAGACAGTTTCTCAGAGGAAGTTTGAAGACCACCTCAGAGGACGTTGTTTGGGAGTGGATGAAGCGGGAAGGGGGTCAGAGCCTCCTGCCATTCCCAGGGCACCCAGAACCCAGAGAGTGAGGCCTTGGGTGCTTTCTAGTGACAGATTCAAGGCAATTTTTCGACTTTGGGACTTCAGAGCTAACTTAGTTTTCATTTGTGATTATTATTTTTGTGGGGGGGCCATAGCTTTTCTTTTGACCTATGGCTGTTTTCACTCCCGGTTCTGAAGAAGCCCCTAAATCCTAAACCTGTTGAGGACTTTGAAAGCTCTCAGAGCAACAGTACTGGGGGACAGTGTGGACACATGGTTTGGTTTCTCCTCTGGCCTGATTCTGCGGCAGCCCCGCTCTGTCCTCCTCAGACTTCAGAGCAATAGCTGAATAAGTGGAGAAAGGACCAGGGGGTCAGGAAGGTGGCCACCGAAGAGTGACTTCTCTGGAGGGTGGCTGAGCTAGCGAGTGAGCGTGTTTGTCCAGCTCTGCCTGCAGTCTGGATGGAGCTGAACAGGGGCCAGCGAAGGGGAGGAGGAGCAGAGAGCGGGGACAAAGGGACCAAAGAGGAGATTCAGACGAAGGGAAGTAATTGTGAGGAGAGAAGAAACTCTAGAAGACAGGCATGTAAGAAAGGAAAAGGGATGAATTGGGCATCAGGAAAGGGCACCATCAGGGATGGAGAGAGGGGAAGGGAAGAGGGAGGGAGGGAGGAAAGGGGAAAAGAAGAAGGGAGGAGTCAGCAGGCCAGGGCTCCCCCTGAATCTGAAGAAGAGGTGGCTGGTCCAGCTTGTCAAACAGGATGCTCACTCTTTGGTCCCAGTTTCTGCTCCCAGTGCTACTGGGCTTTGCAAGGAAGGCAGGCTGTCCCCTGGGACCCACTGGAGCCCATTGGAGCCCACAGGAGGGTGCGAGAGGTAAGATGCCACCTGGTCCTGTCCTGAGCTGCTCCTAGCTGCTAGCCTCACCACATGGTGCAAGAGGTACCCCAGAACAAAGGACACAGGCCTGCATGTCTGCCGGTGGCCCTGGGCACTTAGCTCATCGCAGTGAACCACACAGCCTCCTCAACCCAGGCTTTCAAAGCCTGCTTCTTCGTTCCTGGCTTTCATGTCTGTATGAACATGAGCCAGATCTAACTCATCTCCGACAGACAATTCTGACTCACCCCGTGTCAGATTTTTATTAGTGGCTGTGATAGAGTAAGATAGCAATGCTCCAACAAACAGACTATTTCCTCCCACGTGACCTCAACAGTCTTATACATTTTCTTAGCGAAAAAATCTTGTCTCCTTCCATTAAGCTCATAATGTGGTCTAATAGTATACATGTGCCTTCGTTAGATGCGAAGCGATACAGAGGTCCTTTTTTCTTTTTTTTAATTTTACAAGGTAAAGTCAGTGAACACATCTAACTTGACGAATACGTCTCTAAAATGTCAATCCAGGCAAAGCTTTTTCTGCCTACAGTTTGGAGCCTACGTGGTGACATTTTAAAAACGCTTTCAGTCCCTTCTTTAGAAGCTAGCCAGGGCTTACTACGTGCCATACACTGTGTCAGGTGTTGGAGTTAAACGGACGGAGAGCTTGGAGGCAGGCTGGGGAGGGACATCCGTGACACAACCACAGCTAGAAACGGAGGCCAGTGCTAGAAAAGAGAGAGCAGGCTGCATGGAGAGTGTGTACCATGGGGCTTGTGAGCTCATGAATAAGTGGGAGTAACTGGAGTGGGGAGACTGGGGAGAGGAAGAGGGTCTTCCCATCAATGGGAATCACCTGTGCTTGGAGGCAGGCACCATGAGGGGTCTCCACAAGAAGAGGGAGGCAGCGTGGTTGAAGGGCAGAAAGACAGGGCAGAGCAGGCATCAGTCAATTGGAAGGGTAAGAAGAGATGGATGGGAGGATTATGGATGCCTTTGGAGGACTGAGAATTTGTTAGAAGATCAGTGCAGTTTTCTATGGAGACAAATGCCAGGAACTGATAGGTCTTTGAAAGGTCACTCTGGCTGCCTTTTGGCAAAGGGGTTGGTAAAAGGCACGTGCAGGTGTGAACACACCAGGTGGGAGTTGAGTGCAGGAAATCAGGTGAGGGAGCATGGGAACTTGGTCCGGGGGTATATAAGGGAAAATAGCCTTTAATGAGTTCCACAAATTGGCACCAGCTGTAGCTTCATTACAGCCCTGGAAGGAGTAGGTGGGTGTGTCCTGGAGGTTACAGAAATTACATGAGAAATGAAAGTCTTTTTAGATCTTTTTTCCAACTAGAGGAACTCTCACCTTATTGATAGAATTCCAGAGTGGGAACGGATGGACATGAGGACATCTTTGAAATGTCTGAATATGTTCTTCGACATCTTTGCAAGTGACAAGGAGACCTTGACCTTAGGAGGCCTCGGCCTTCTTTGTAGCCAAGAAGATTTCACCTACAGATTTGGGTTCTCCCTTTTAAAGTCAAGAAGACAGTCCTTCCAAAGGACACCTCCTATCATTTTAGGCTCTCATCATACCACACTTGCTGGGATCTCCAAGACCCTCTGTTCCAGGTTGTGAGTATCCACTTTGGCCACGCTGGTCTTGCCAAGAACACCACCACAGGAAATCTAGAGCCTGTAGTGCTATTAATAACATCATCTAAGACTGTCTTTGCTGCCCTCATGGCCTCTTCCCACCATGACTCACTGAAGCTTTTTACACGTTGTATCCATTAAGCTATAGTTCCCAAAGCTCATCTTCTCTAGTGCCATCAATTTTTAGGGGACCAGGCAAACCTTAAACTTGTCCCCCTTAATTAGATCCCTGTGCCCCCACAATCTCTTTGAATGCCTTTCACCATGATCCTTGAATGAGCTCTGAGACCACTGCTGGTACCTAACACTTCTTGGCACCTTGTCTGTTAGTTCTTGGAAGAGGAGGTGGCTATGGAGGTGAGTGGGCATGGGAGTGGGAGGATTTCTCCCTTCACTTCCTTTTTTGTTTTTTCAAATAATGGGTTTTGAGGGGGAGGGAAAGGTTAACCAATTTATTTTCCATCTCCCATTGATAAAATGTTTACCACTCCCCATTGGAAGAATTTAGATCTTTCTTTAGAATCTCCAGGAAAATCTCCCAAACCCAGCCCACCACCATGTGGATTCAGCCATCTTCTGATTCACCTCCAGGTTGTCTCCTCCTAACTTCTCAAGCCACAGGTTAAGGGCGAAATGTTCAATGCCCAAGCAATTAAGTAGGGAACACGTTTATCTAAACAATTGCATGCAGCTGTGTATCTGCATACAGGGGGGTCTCTCCCAAGCCTTTCCAACCTCAGCAAAACAAGAAAAAGCCCCAGCGACCTGGGGGTATATATCATTCATTCATTCCTGTGTTCAACAATCATGGCGGATCCCCACTGAGACAGTGGGAGAGCAAGGACAGGAGCAATCCCGGAAGCTGAAGTCTGAGGAGGATTTCAAATTCAAGTCAGAGATGAAAGAAACATCTGGACTCGGTCCTCAGGTACAGGCAGTATTCTGACCTGAGGCTAGAACCAGAGACCATTCTAATGAAAGGCCTCCACAGGTGGGCTCCGACTCATTTTCCTGTATGTATATTCATTCATGAAATCGCTCTGCGGGTCAACATGCAGAAAAAAAAACATTTAATAAAAGTGACAATGAGGAGAGGAAAGGAAGGCCAGAAAGCATGTGAATGTGGAGAGAGGAAGAGCCAGGGGAGGAGAAGGGAGGGGGGGCAGAAAAACTGAGAATCCCTCCCTGTGCTCCTTGCTGCCAGGGAGGTCTGAGGGACTAGTTTCTACCTGGGATCCCAAGTCCAGTACAAAAGTGGCGGGGCCACAGCTCGGGATGAGGGAAGGGGGTCCTCGGCACACGCGCGTGGGGGTGCCAAACGAAGGGGTCTATTGCGCTCGCTGCGGGGGCACCTCGCCTGGCTCCATCCCCGGCCCGACCCCATGGGGACCCGGGTGCGGCGCGTCGTCCCGGGTGGTCCCGCTGCCCCGGTGGTCGCGGGAGGCTGGGTCCCGACACCCCCGCGAGCTCGGGGCCCGCGCTTTCTGCTCCAGGTGAGGGCGCAGCGCGGTGTCACTTTACCTGCTCGCAGAGGGTCGTCCTGAGAAGCCATGGGGCAGGGCGGGGCAGCGGGCGGGGCCGTGGGAGCGGGACAGTGCGGCCTCAGGAGCTGGGCTGGAGCGCGGGAGTGCGGGTGTCCTGCAGTGCGGACTGGGCTGCAGCAGAGCACAGCGGAACTGCGCGCCTCCTCCGCCAGCTCCTCCACCTCCTCTCAGACTCTCCGCTGCGTCCTCCGCGAGCTCACTCCCGGATTCTGCAATTAGCAAAGCCCCTTCTCCGGACCGCCCACGCCCTCGCCCACCTCCCCCTCCGTCCTGAGGTGCGGGCCCGGGGCACGGGCACCGGGAAAGCCCGGGGAGCTTGCGAGGGTGGCCAGCGCCAGCGCTGAGCGGCCTCCTAGCCTGGCTCCCCGAGCGGGTGTCCACCTGCTGCCTGGCTGCAAAAAGATCATCAGCCCTAAACCCTGGCTGCACTCTCGGGTCACTTCGCTGGCTTCCTGATTGTGCCCAAAGCCGGGAACCAGCTTCCCCAGCACAGGCCTGGGCTGAGATGCTTGCCCGTGATCTGTTTAAGCAGTCTCCTCCTCTCCAGGCAGGGTCCGCCATTGCATGATGGCACCCATGAATCACTTAGACCTGGATGTTTTGGTTTTTTGTTTCTTTTTTGGTTATTGGTTATTACATAACCTCCATGGTAGGTGATCCACAAAGGGAGTGAAAAGAGGACGCCTGATGCATACGCATATGGCCATTCTAGAAAAAGAGCTTGGGGTTCTCTGGGAAGCGCGGCATTGGTCCTTGCACTATGGTTTTGCTGCATCAAATAGTTCCTTCTTCAAATATAAATATATAAATATATTGATCAAGTCACTCGCATGTCTTAGGAGAATGTCATACCTTTAGTAGCAAACTTGAAATCTTGGACATTGGTTTTGATTTTTGTTTTGGTTTGATTTGGTTCGGTTTTTGTAATTTTAAAAATCCCTCCAGCCCTTGGCTGTGTCTGACCTGAGTGCTTTCTGCTGTTTCTGCAACAAAACTGTCAGGGCAGCGAAAACTCTCATTGTTTACAGTGGCGCCCCCTTCTGAACACTTTGTTAATAAAAAGCTTTTTTTTTTTTTTTTTTTTTTTTTGGCTATTGTAAATGTGAAACAACAATGAGGTATTTCAAAGAGTTGAACCACAGATAAATTTCTCTAAGTGTGGGTGAGGGTTACTCAAAAAGGAACTTGACAAGGCTTTTAAAGATTCCGACAATCATTATAACATAACGTGACTGATTGTTACCGTGCTCTTAACTGGGCAAAGACTTGTTGGCTTCCAAGAAAGACGAATATAGTTGAGATGGTTCTAGTGGCCTTCTAGCACAAGGTCTCATGAGGCAGGGATTCTAGCCACTGGCTGTGCAAGGCATGAGGCCTGTTAGTGATTCTATTTTTTCTTCTGCAGAATGGGACTTCCTGCATTCCAGGTCCTTTCTACCCCAATAAATAATGCGGCGATTCTCTCAGTGAGTTGTACTTTTGGTTTAAACAGCCAACTGTCTCTTAAAAAGGACTTTTGTTTAATGTCCTTTAAAAAAAAAAGTCCTTTCAAAAAAAACTTTTTTTTAATTTTTATTTTTAAATCGCATATGTTTACTCTGATCCTGGAACTTTGTCATTTTGACCTTCTCTGCTGATTAAAATATTCTTCATCATCAGCACCTACTGCTCTCCTCTCATGGTGGTCTCTCCGGAAGGGGTCTTCTCTAGCTCTTCTAGCAGAGGATGGGCACTTCCCCTCTACCCCTGTTACCGGACCAACCTTACCTATCCTGCAGGGTCAGGTCGGCCAGGCCTTTTATCTGTTGTTCTCTTCTGAGTGGTTAGATTCATAGACACCGTGGTTTGCTTTTGTCAGGATTTACCCTGGACTATCAAAACCCTTTCTTGTGCCAGTGAAGCCTAAGAAACAGTCCTGATGAGAGAACCAGGAACTCGAACAGATCATATTTATCCTGAATGTTCCGTCCAAAATGAAGAATACATTTCTGAGGAGCCTCAAGATCTCTGAGAAGGAAAGTTTCACCAACTCTCTCATGTAGGGGCATCAATTCTGATTCTGTGTCAATTTTCATACTTTCCCAGCTAGTAATTCTCTACCTCAGAAAGCCCACTCTCAAGCGTTTCCTCTCTCAAAGGCAGTTGCTCTTAGAGTCTGCACATGGCACTTGGGGCCTGCTGGTCGTTGGCTACTGCCCTCTGTACCTTGGGTCTACCAGCTGCGGGGCATCAAGATGAGAACGTCTCTTGTTCTAAGACTTAATATAGTTTGGGGCACATGGTTAGCGATAATCACTTTTTTAGTTGATCCAAGTGTTCGACCTTTCTTAATTATTCTAGTACCACAGTTTACTTGTTCTAAGATTTGTCCTCCCCCCTCATTCTAATAACTCTTGCACTTGATGACATATCCTAGTTTAACTGACAGCATTTCTCTTTCTTAGTCGAACATAAACTATAGTGCATCTTACCCTTGATGAAAGCTACGATGCAATTAAATACCCTATTATGGTTACGATTCTGATATTTGAAATCCTCCGGTAGCTCCCTGTGCCCCCACAGTGTAGTACCTCACCTCCTCGGCATAGTATACAAACCATCTCACCCCCAGAGTTAACCCCGGGGCCTAGTCTCCATCCCCAGGTGATGCTGCCAGATCAGCTGCCCATTGTCATGAACTTGCTGTAGTTTCCCGAATGCACTGTGCTGTCTCCTGGCACTCTGAAACTTGACACACTCATCCTCATTTTTGCTTTGCCCTTGTCTATCACCTCCCCTGAAAATCTGTTTCTAAGTGCCTTTCCCAGCTCCAACCTACCCTTGGCAGTCTTTTATCTCCCTGTGGTAAAACCTGTCACACTGCACCATGGACATGCCCGTTGTCCCCCTGAGAAGAGAAAAGGGACAGTGAGGGCCCCCCAGCATTTGCAGCTCTAGTGCAGAGCCCCATGCCTGGCTTGCAGGAAATGCCAGATCATGAAGACAAACGGAGATCATCCTCTGGCTAAAACCAGCTCTTCTTTGCCTACCGCAGGATCTGGATCAATACAGAGCATCCCGTTATTATTGCTGTTTTTCTAGGGATTTTTTACCCATATATTTCCCAGGTCTTGACTCTTTTTATAGCACTTTAATTCAGGCTTCAACCACTTCTTAGTCTGATCAGGTGAAATCATTTTCCTTCCCATAGCCTCGGTGTATTTCACACCTAGTGAATCTTTTTTGAAAGATCTTATTTACCCATTGAACGATCACAAGTAGGTAGAGAGGCAGGCAGAGAGAGGGGTGGGGGAGCAGGCTCCCCGCTGAGCAGAGAGCCCGATGTGGGGTTCCATTCCAGGACCCTGAAATCATGACCTGAGCTGAAGGCAGAGGCCTAAACCACTGAGCCACCCAGGAGCCCCCATGCTGGTAATTTTTAATCAACGTGGATTTGCTGCATCAAATAGTTCCTTCTTCAAATATAAATATATAAATATATTGATCAAGTCACTCGCATGTCTTAGGAGAATGTCATACCTTTAGTAGCAAACTTGAAATCTTGGACATTGGTTTTGATTTTTGTTTTGGTTTGATTTGGTTCGGTTTTTGTAATTTTAAAAATCCCTCCAGCCCTTGGCTGTGTCTGACCTGAGTGCTTTCTGCTGTTTCTGCAACAAAACTGTCAGGGCAGCGAAAACTCTCATTGTTTACAGTGGCGCCCCCTTCTGAACACTTTGTTAATAAAAAGCTTTGTTTTTTTTGTTTTTTTTTTTTGGCTATTGTAAATGTGAAACAACAATGAGGTATTTCAAAGAGGCGAACCACAGATACATTTCTCTAAGTGTGGGTGAGGGTTACTCAAAAAGGAACTTGACAAGGCTTTTAAAGATACCGACAATCATTAAAACATAACGTGACTGATTGTTACCGTGCTCTTAGCTGGGCAAAGACTTGTTGGCTTCCAAGAAAGACTAACATAGTTGAGATGGTTCTAGCGGCCTTCTAGCACAGGGTCTCATGAGGCAGGGATTCTAGCCACTGGCTGTGCAAGGCATGAGGCCTGTTAGTGATTCTATTTTTTCTTCTGCAGAATGGGACTTCCTGCATTCCAGGTCCTTTCTACCCCAATAAATAATGCGGCGATTCTCTCAGTGAGTTGTACTTTTGGTTTAAACAGCCAACTGTCTCTTAAAAAGGACTTTTGTTTAATGTCCTTTAAAAAAAAAAGTCCTTTCAAAAAAAACTTTTTTTTAATTTTTATTTTTAAATCGCATATGTTTACTCTGATCCTGGAACTTTGTCATTTTGACCTTCTCTGCTGATTAAAATATTCTTCATCATCAGCACCTACTGCTCTCCTCTCATGGTGGTCTCTCCGGAAGGGGTCTTCTCTAGCTCTTCTAGCAGAGGATGGGCACTTCCCCTCTACCCCTGTTACCGGACCAACCTTACCTATCCTGCAGGGTCAGGTCGGCCAGGCCTTTTATCTGTTGTTCTCTTCTGAGTGGTTAGATTTCATAGACACCGTGGTTTGCTTTTGTCAGGATTTACCCTGGACTATCAAAACCCTTTCTTGTGCCAGTGAAGCCTAAGAAACAGTCCTAATGAGAGAACCAGGAACTCGAACAGATCATATTTATCCTGAATGTTCCGTCCAAAATGAAGAATACATTTCTGAGGAGCCTCAAGATCTCTGAGAAGGAAAGTTTCACCAACTCTCTCATGTAGGGGCATCAATTCTGATTCTGTGTCAATTTTCATACTTTCCCAGCTAGTAATTCTCTACCTCAGAAAGCCCACTCTCAAGCGTTTCCTCTCTCAAAGGCAGTTGCTCTTAGAGTCTGCACATGGCACTTGGGGCCTGCTGGTCGTTGGCTACTGCCCTATGTACCTTGGGTCTACCAGCTGCAGGGCATCAAGATGAGAACGTCTCTTGTTCTAAGACTTAATATAGTTTGGGGCACATGGTTAGCGATAATCACTTTTTTAGTTGATCCAAGTTTTCGACCTTTCTTAATTATTCTAGTACCACAGTTTACTTGTTCTAAGATTTGTCCTCCCCCCTCATTCTAATAACTCTTGCACTTGATGACATATCCTAGTTTAACTGACAGCATTTCTCTTTCTTAGTCGAACATAAACTATAGTGCATCTTACCCTTGATGAAAGCTAGGATGCAATTAAATACCCTATTATGGTTACGATTCTGATATTTGAAATCCTCCGGTAGCTCCCTGTGCCCCCACAGTGTAGTACCTCACCTCCTCGGCATAGTATACAAACCATCTCACCCCCAGAGTTAACCCCGGGGCCTAGTCTCCATCCCCAGGTGATGCTGCCAGATCAGCTGCCCATTGTCATGAACTTGCTGTAGTTTCCCGAATGCACTGTGCTGTCTCCTGGCACTCTGAAACTTGACACACTCATCCTCATTTTTGCTTTGCCCTTGTCTATCACCTCCCCTGAAAATCTGTTTCTAAGTGCCTTTCCCAGCTCCAACCTACCCTTGGCAGTCTTTTATCTCCCTGTGGTAAAACCTGTCACACTGCACCATGGACATGCCCGTTGTCCCCCTGAGAAGAGAAAAGGGACAGTGAGGGCCCCCCAGCATTTGCAGCTCTAGTGCAGAGCCCCATGCCTGGCTTGCAGGAAATGCCAGATCATGAAGACAAACGGAGATCATCCTCTGGCTAAAACCAGCTCTTCTTTGCCTACCGCAGGATTGGATCAATAAAGAGCAGCCAGTTATTATTGCTGTTTTTCTAGGGATTTTTTACCCATATATTTCCCAGGTCTTGACTCTTTTTATAGCACTTTAATTCAGGCTTCAACCACTTCTTAGTCTGATCAGGTGAAATCATTTTCCTTCCCATAGCCTCGGTGTATTTCACACCTAGTGAATCTTTTTTGAAAGATCTTATTTACCCATTGAACGATCACAAGTAGGTAGAGAGGCAGGCAGAGAGAGGGGTGGGGGAGCAGGCTCCCCGCTGAGCAGAGAGCCCGATGTGGGGTTCCATTCCAGGACCCTGAAATCATGACCTGAGCTGAAGGCAGAGGCCTAAACCACTGAGCCACCCAGGAGCCCCCATGCTGGTAATTTTTAATCAACGTGGATTTGCTGCATCAAATAGTTCCTTCTTCAAATATAAATATATAAATATATTGATCAAGTCACTCGCATGTCTTAGGAGAATGTCATACCTTTAGTAGCAAACTTGAAATCTTGGACATTGGTTTTGATTTTTGTTTTGGTTTGATTTGGTTCGGTTTTTGTAATTTTAAAAATCCCTCCAGCCCTTGGCTGTGTCTGACCTGAGTGCTTTCTGCTGTTTCTGCAACAAAACTGTCAGGGCAGCGAAAACTCTCATTGTTTACAGTGGCGCCCCCTTCTGAACACTTTGTTAATAAAAAGCTTTTTATTTTTTTTTTGGATATTGTAAATGTGAAACAACAATGAGGTATTTCAAAGAGGCGAACCACAGATACATTTCTCTAAGTGTGGGTGAGGGTTACTCAAAAAGGAACTTGACAAGGCTTTTAAAGATACCGACAATCATTATAACATAACGTGACTGATTGTTACCGTGCTCTTAGCTGGGCAAAGACTTGTTGGCTTCCAAGAAAGACGAACATAGTTGAGATGGTTCTAGCGGCCTTCTAGCACAGGGTCTCATGAGGCAGGGATTCTAGCCACTGGCTGTGCAAGGCATGAGGCCTGTTAGTGATTCTATTTTTTCTTCTGCAGAATGGGACTTCCTGCATTCCAGGTCCTTTCTACCCCAATAAATAATGCGGCGATTCTCTCAGTGAGTTGTACTTTTGGTTTAAACAGCCAACTGTCTCTTAAAAAGGACTTTTGTTTAAAGTCCTTAAAAAAAAAAGTCCTTTCAAAAAAACTTTTTTTTTAATTTTTATTTTTTAATCCCATATGTTTACTCTGATCCTGGAACTTTGTCATTTTGACCTTCTCTGCTGATTAAAATATTCTTCATCATCAGCACCTACTGCTCTCCTCTCCTGGTGGTCTCTCCGGAAGGGGTCTTCTCTAGCTCTTCTAGCAGAGAATGGGCACTTCCCCTCTACCCCTGTTGCCAGACCAACCTTACCTATTGTGCAGGGTCAGGTCGGCCTGGCCTTTTATCTTTTGTTCTCTTCTGAGTGGTTAGTTTTTCATAGATTCCGTTGTTTGCTTTTGTCAGGATTTACCCTGGACTATCAAAACCCTTATCTTGTGCCAGTGAATCCTAAGAAACAGACCTGATGAGAGAACCAGAAACTCGAACAGATCATATTTATCCTAAATGTTCCGTCCAAAATAAAGAATACATTTCTGAAGAGCCTCAAGATGTCTGAGAAGGGAAGTTTCACCAACTCTGTCACGTAGGGCCATCAATTCTGATTCTGTGTCAATTTTCCTGCTTTCCCAGCTAATAATTCTCTACCTCAGAAAGCCCACTCTCAATCGTTTCCTCTCTCAAAGGCAGTTGCTCTTAGAGTCTGCACATGGCACTTGGGGCCTGCTGTCATTGGCTACTGCCCTCTGTACCTTGGGTCTAACAGCTTCGGGGCATCAAGATGAAATCGTCTCTTGTTCTAAGACTTAATATAGTTTGGGGCACATGGTAAGCAATAATCACTTTTTTAGTTGATCCAAGTTATCGACCTTTCTTAATTATTCTAGTACCACAATTTACTTGTTCTAAGATTTGCCCTCCCTCCCCATTCTAATAACTCTTGCACTTGATGACATATCCTAGTTTAACTGACAGCATTTCTCTTTCTTAGTCGAACATAAACTATAGTGCATCTTACCCTTGATCAAAGCTAGGTTGCAATTAAATACTCTATTATGGTTACGATTCTGATATTTGAAATCCTCCGGTAGCTCCCTGTGCGCCCACAGTGTAGTACCTCACCTTCTCGGCATAGTATACAAACCATCTCACCCCCAGAGTTAACCTTGGGGCCTAGTCTCCATCCCCAGTTGATGCTGCCAGATCAGCTGCCCGTTGTCCTGAACTTGCTGTAGATTCCCGAATGCACTGTGCTGCCTCCTGGCACTTTGAAACTGACACACTCATCCCCATTCTTCGCTATGCCCTTGTCTATCACCTCCCCTCAAAATCTGTTCCTGAGTGCCTTTTTCCAGCTCCAATCTACCCTTGGCAGTCTTTTATCTCCCTGTGGTAAAACCTGTCACACTGCACCATGGACATGCCCGTTGTCCCCCTGAGAAGAGAAAAGGGAAAGTGAGGGCCCCCCAGCATTTGCAGCTCTAGTGCAGAGCCCCATGCCTGGCTTGCAGGAAATGCCAGATCATGAAGACAAATGGAGATCATCCTCTGGCTAAAACCAGCTCTTCTTTGCCTACCGCAGGATCTGGATCAATACAGAGCATCCCGTTATTATTGCTGTTTTTCTAGGGTTTTTTTACCCATATATTTCCCAGGTCTTGACTCTTTTTGTAGCACTTTAATTCAGGCTTCAACCACTTCCTAGTCAGATCAGGTGAAATCAATTTCCTTCCCATATCCTCGGTGTATTTCACACCTAGTAAATCTTTTTTGAAAGAGCTTATTTACCCATTTGACAGATCAAAAGTAGGTAGAGAGGCAGGCAGAGAGAGGGATGGGGGAGCAGGCTCCCCGCTGAGCAGAGAGCCCGATGTGGGGCTCCATCCCAGGACCCTGAAATCATGACCTGAGCCGAAGGCAGAGGCCTAAACCACTGAGCCACCCAGGAGCCCCCATATCTCGTAATTTTTAATCAACGTGCAAAAAGTATTGTACATATTGATGAAGTTCAAACAAATTCTGTGAAACCGTAGATGGACTTAAAGATACTATTATGTATCAAATATTGTAAAAATTAAGCAAGGAAATAGCAAACATAAAATAACCAAAGCATACAAACTTGGGTAGATACAATAGGTGTGATCATGTTCTACTTCATAAAGAGATGAGTTAATAGATAAATAGAAGTAACTAGACTTTTTAGACGTTAATAAAACTTTGCCTGTTATTTCTTAGCTATATAAAATATCGTTTTCTAACAAAAACGCTTATCTTAAAATTATTTAAAAATAAATTTCAGGCTACTCATAAGGTTCTATTTACTTTTCCACTGAAGGAAAAGCTGGTTGTTGTAGTTGTAGTTGTTTGTTTGTTTTAGTCTCCTCCTAGTTTTTATTATTATAATGTGGAAGGAGGAATGTTAGATTGAAAAGTGAATTATTTTATAGACAAAATTCATTACTTGATTCACCTCCTGGTACAGCAGATGGAACTCCTGAAAACATGCCCTTTTGCCTTACAGAAGAGTAACAGTTATGCTTACTTCCGAAGCGTGCTTGGTGGTGGCCCTAAATAGTGACACCATAGTAAACATTTTGAATATTTGCAATTAATTTTTATAGTCATAGGGCTCCAAAAGGCACTGCTGGTCTCTTAGCAGGTATTTCAATAAAGCTAAAAGTTTCCTGACTGTTTAAAAATATTAACAAGGCACAAAATATGGCAGAAGTATTGTCCTCAGATATTATTTTTTTCCATATGCTCCTGATCCAAACATGATGAGTTATTTTTTTAAATTTATTTATAAAAGATTTTATTTATTTCTTTGACAGAGATCACAAGTAGGCAGGGTCAGGCAGAGTGAGAGGGGGGAAGCAGGCTCCCTGTTGAGGTGAGAGCCCGATGTGGGACTTGATCCAAGGATTCTGGGATCATGACCTGAGCCGAAGGCAGAGGCTTTAACCCACTGAGCCACCCAGGTGCCCCCATGACAAGTTATTTTTTTTAAAGATTTTATTTATTTATTTGAGAGAGAGAGATTACAAGTAGGCAGAGAGGCAGGCAAAGAGAGAGAGGAGGTAGCAGGCTCCCCGTTAAGCAGAGAGCCCAATGTGGGGCTCCAACCCAGGACCCTGAGATCATGACCTGAACTGAAGACAGCGGCTTAACCCACAAGCCACCCAGGAACCCGACAAGTTATTTTTGATAGATATATATACAATGTATTTTCCAGTTATAAGACAAATGGTTCTGCTCTTTTTAACCTTTTTTAAAAATTACATAATTTTTTTAAATTTAAATTTTATTTTTTAATGTTTTACCTTTCTTTTCTTTTTTTTAAAAAGATTTTATTTATTTATTTGACAGACAGAGATCACAACTAGGCAGAGAGACAGGCAGAAAGAGAGAGAGAGAGAAGCAGGCTTCCTGCGGAGCAGAGAGCCCGATGCAGGGCTCAATTCCAGGACCCTGAGATCATGACCTGAGCCGAGGGCAGCAGCCCAAACCACTGAGCCACCCAGGCACCCCAATGTTTTACTTTTCAATATACTACTTAGAATATAAAACCTATTCCATTTTGTAAGATGGTTACCATTTAAAAAATGTTAATTTTCTCATTGTGTCTTCCCCTCTCATTGCTTTATTTTGAATAAAACATTTCACAATAAACATAACTGATGCTTTCCTTTTGATGGTCCCTCTGTTGGTCATATTTTATATGAGCCATGACAATTAGTTTTACAACATTTATTCATGTTTGTTGATATGTTTTATCATAACTAATTTTCCCTCCCTTATCTAGATTCCCCAGCTTTCAGACAGGTGAACACTTCAATAAACCATACCCAAGGGATGTATCAAGTACTTCTTAGACATTCTCTCAGATCCTTGACTTCTCATTTTGCCTAGGGATTTGCAATATGTTCTGCCAGAGGCACCACTGTGACAACTGATGTCCATGGTCTATCTCCTGCTAAGCTCAAGAGGTCACTGGTTTCCAAGTTTATCTATACAATTAATGCACTCCATCAAGTTCTTTTTTTTTGTAATATTAACAAACTTATTTTAAAGTTTATATGGAGAGGCAAAGACTCACAATAGTCAACATAGTGTTGAAGGAGAACAAAGCCTGAGGACTGACTTCAAAGTTTACCATAACGATGGGGCGCCTGGTTGGCTCAGTGGGTTAAGCTTCTGACTTTGGCTCAGGTCATGATCCCAGGGGCCTGGGATCGAGTCCCGTATTGGGCTCTCTGCTCAGCAGGGAGCCTGCTTCTCCTCATTTCTCTCTCTGTCTGTCTCTCTGCCTATTTGTGATCTCTCTCTCTGTCAAATAAATAAATAAACCTTTAAAAAAAGTATACCATAACGATAATTGGAAGCAAGATATTGTAATACCACAGAAAGACTAGATTAAAGGAACAGAATATATATTATCAATTATATTTTATATTTAATATAAAAGAAAAAGCAATACAAGAGAGCAAAATACAATCTTTTAAACAAATGGTTCTGGAGTAATGGTGAAGCTAAATGTAAAAATATAAAATAAAAATAAAATAAATAATAAAATAAAATAAATCCAGGCAGATATCATACACTCTTCACAAAAATTAACTCAGATTAAATTATAAACCTAAACATGAAACATGTAGAAGGTAATATAGAAGAAAATTTAAATGACCTTGGTTTTGGAAATAACTTTAGCTACAAAAGCACAAGCACTGAATTTAAAAATGTCTACTCTGTGAAACAATGCCAAGAGAATGAAAAGGCAAAGCACAGACTGTGAGAAAAAAATTGCAAAATACACATCTGGCAAAGGACTGTTAATCAAAAAGACACAAAGACCCCTTAAAACTCAACAATCGTGGAAAAACCTGATTACAAATGAGCCAAAGACCTTAGCAGATACCTCATAAAATAAATAATTACAGATGGCAAATAAGCATATAAAAAGATGCTTCACATCATATGTCATCAGGAAGATGCAAATTAAAACAAAAAAGAGACACCAGTACATACCCAGAATCCAGAACACTGACAACAGAACACGAAATGTTGGTGAGGATGTGGAGCAACAGGAATGTTCTTCCATGTCTATTGAGAATAAAGAATAGAAAGCAACTTGGCAGTTTCTTACCAAACTAAACATATTCTTGCCAGATGATTCAGCAGTAGCAGTTCTTGGTATTTATCCAAAGAAGATGAAACCTATACCCACAAAGATGTCTATAGTAGTTTTATTCATTACTGACAAAAGCTTGAAAAAACAAGATATCCTTCCATAGGTGAAAGGTCAAATAAAGTGTAATACATGCAAACAATGGAATCTTATTTAATGCTAGAGAAATGAATAACCAAGCCATGAAAAGATATGGATATAAATATTTAATAAATATTTGATTTTAGGCTTCTACCAGTCTATCAATAGTATTAGTATATTTTAACAGTGAATGCTCAGCATTCACGAATTTACCTAATAAAATATTTTGGGTTCCATATTTTAAATACTTCAACCTCTATGATTATATTCCTAATAATTTTGAATTGTGGTAAATAAAACTTAATTTTTTGTAACTTGTTTCTTATTGCAAAAGAGCTCAATGAAATTTTAGAAAATAAAAATTTACCAAAAAAAAGTTTAGTTTACTATTGCCAAATAATTTAAAACTTTACCTTATATTCAAATACATATATTTTTCTAAATTGATTTATAGGCTACTAAAACCAAAAACTTTTAGTTATACTAGATTTCATATCATGCACTCAATGCCAGAAAGCCATCTGGCGATGACTTGTCTTAAATAGAGTTAAGATGGATGTTATTACAATGCAAGATGGAAACAAAGATAGTATAACAATTGAGTGTTACATAACTTTTCTGTTTTGAGCAAGTTACTAATCTACAAAAGGCTTTTATCGGTGACACACTTGGGAATTTAACAAAACTTTTAAACTAGCATGTGCGACTCATTCCTAGAAAACAACACAATCAATAACACTTTCTTTAGATGAAATCATGACTATTTCTCCATTTGAATAAAAAAGGGAGCAACCCCAATAAGTTTATTGAACATGAAAAGTTGAAATGCTATAATGATCCTAAGGAATTAAATGAACCAGTCAAGAATTACAAAAAAAAGTATATAAATTACCAAAGTGTTTGTATAATTGGAATGTACAACTGCCCATTATCGTTCAATAGTGTAGGCTTGTACAAGAACTCTATAAAAGAACTCCACTTCTAAACCGTGGAAAATATGTTCCGTTTCCCCCTATATACATCTATTAAGCCATTCATTTAGCTTTTAAAATATCCACTTAATACAGGCTTTTACTCATTTGCACAAAGACCGAGGAAGTGAAGGAGGGTGTTATACAAATATTAAAGGAAAAGATTGCTCTAGGCAGAGCAAGTAAGTATATAGACTTTGTGTGAACAGCTGGTCTGTTACTTTTGAGGAAAAGCAAGGAGGCCAATCAGGAGTTCATAGTGGTGGAGAGAGGAAGAACGTATTGATGTATGACCCTCTAGTACATTGAAACGCCTTCAGTTTTTATTTAATATGAAAGGGGAAGATACCAAAAGACTTTCAACAGCAGAATAAAATCATCTGACTTGATTTTTAGGTTAAGTTGCTGTACCAAAATAAATTTGCAGGGAGAAAGGAGTGCAGTATGTGTGGAAGTGGGGTTATCAAACAAGTCAATAATTCAGGAACATATGATGGTGTTTTTAGCATTCTGGGTGGTTATAGAAGTGGTGAGGTATGGTTTTTATTTTGTATCTATTTTGATGGTGAATATTCTGGTGAACAGGATGGGGTATGTGCAGGACAGACAATATCAACATTTATTTTACCTGCACAAACAGAAGGGTGGAGTCTTCATTCCCTGATATGGAGAGAATTCTGAGTTCAAATGTTCTTTCTGATTAAATGGCATAGTGATGATGAGGATTTAGTCAGACAGTGAAAGACAGCAGTAAGCATAGTGTTAAGCGGTAAGACATTATAATACATTTGGACATCAAAAAAAGTTGTGTTGGATCACCTGTTTATGTTAGTAAATAAATAAAGCTTCCTGGGGTTCTGATAGTGGTAAAGAAGACTACTATATGATCCAAAGGGGCAAGTGCACCAAATGTTAATAGCAGCAACATCCACAATAGCCAAACTATGGAAAGAACCTAGATGCCCATCAACAAATGAATAATATATATATATATATATATATATATATATATATATATATATATATATATGTGATGGAATACTATGCAGCCATCAAAAGAAATGAAATCTTGCCATTTGCGATGACATGGATGGAACTAGAGGGTATTATGCTTAGCAAAATAAGTCAACAAGAGAAAGAGACTATCATATGATTTCCCTGATATGAGGAAATGGAGGTGCAATGTGGTGGGTTTGGGGGACAGGAAAAGAGTAAATGAAACAAGATGGGATCGAGAGGGAGACAAACCATAAGAGACTCTTAATCTCACAAAACAAACTGAGAGTTGCCAGGGGTTGGGGAGGGTAAGGAGAGGGTGGTGGGGTTTTGAACATTGGGGAGGGTGTGTGCTTGGTGAGTGCTGTGAAGTGTGTAAACCTGGCGATTCACAGACCTGTACCCCTGGGGCTAATAATACATTATATGTTAATTAAAAAAGAAGAAGAAGAAGAAGACTACTATTAATCCAATGCTATGGTTTTCAGCAAAGAGTGTGTAATCAGGCATATTTTATTAAAGTATCCAAGTAAAATGATGGTCGAACATTGGAATAACAGAAAACATAAAAATCAGAGATTTTAAAAAGAGATATGGGACAGTGTACAGAATATAGTCAATGATATTATAATAGTGTTATATGGTGACAGATGGTGGCTATATTTGGAGTGATCATAGAATAATGTATGGAGATATTGAAAACCTGAAACCAATGTAACACTGAATATCAACTATACTCAAATAAAAGAGTAGTAAAAATAAAACATTTAAATTTAAAAAGATAAAAAGAGGGACAAGAATTTGAAAAGTGAATTCAAAAAGAGTAAAGATGAGGCTAAGACATACTCTGAACCTTGAGGAAAACACCATTTTGAAAATTCTTCCCATTTTGAGAAAACTCAAATGAATCAATACCATAAAAGAACCCATTTTCACTGATAGATGTAATGAATTCTCAAGAAATAATTTTATGACAGGATAATTCTTCCCTCTGAAACAGCATACAGAAACCAGGGAAAACACTTGGAAGCAAAATAAACTATACTGAAAATAAGAATCAGGAAAAAGGTAAGTGATGAAAGATAAGAAAATTAGACCTGCGACAGAGATCTAGTGAAGAGAATTTTTAGCTTGTGGTTTAATGTTTTTGAGGATAATCTAGAGTTCATAACTGCCTTGAGACAGGCCGATTGTAGGCAGTTTAGGCAGACCCCTAAGACAGGCCTACTTTGGGCAGGTGGTGTTGGAGGAGGCCATTGGGCTGGACAAAGACAAATCCAACCATTTGACTAAAGTGTCTGTGAAGATGTTGAAGTCAGATGCAACAGAGAAAGACCTGTCAAACCTAATCTCAGAAATGGAGATGATGAAGATGATTGGACAGCACAAGGACACCATCAACCTGCTGGGTCCTGCACACAAGACGGTCCTTTGTACACTCTCACGCAATATGCCTCCAAAGAAAACATACAGGAGTACCTGCAGGCCCAGAGGCCTCCTGACCTGGAGTACTGTTACAATATCAGCCACAATGCAGCAGAGCAACTCTCCTCCAAGGACCTGGTATCCTGTGCCTATCAGGTAGCCTGAGGCATGGAGTACCTTGCCTCCAAGAAGTGCAAACACCAAGACCTGGCCACCAGGGAAGTGCTGGTGACAAAGGACAACATGATGAAGATCTCAGACTTCAGCCTTGCCAGAGATGTCACCACATCAGTTACTATAAAAAGACAACCAACTGTGGACTGCCTGTGAAGTGGATGATTCCTAAGACCATGTTTGTCCAGATCTACATCCACGAGAGTGACTTCTGGACTTTTGGGGTGATCCTGTGCAAAATCTTCACTCTGGAAGCCTCCCATATCCTGGAGTGCCTGTGGAGGTGGTTTTCAATCTGCTGAAGGAGTCATTTGATGGATAAGCCAATAAGTGCACCAGAGAGTTATACAATAATACAATACAATAATAATACAATAATTAGGAGAGGCTGGCATGTGGTACCTTCAAGCTGCTGGTAGAAGACCTGGATCATACTGTGGCCTTGACCTCCAACCAGGAGAACCCGGACCTGTCCTTGGCCCTGGAACAATACTGTCTATGCTTTCCCAACACCCAAAGCTCCACCTGCTCCTCAGAGAAGAATTCCACCTTCTCTCATGTGCCGTTGCCCAGGGAGGCCTATCTGGCCTGACACCCAGCCCAGCTTGCCAATGGTGGACTCAAATGACTAGTATCCCTATTACTCCTGTCCAGATTCCATCATAACCTGTAACTATTACCCCCAACCCTCCCTGAAAGACTCACTGCCTTCTCCTTTGTCCCTTTCCTACTGGCAGGAGTCAGCTGCCTACCTGAGGCCTTCACCCCCTTGAAGTTCACCTCTCTTCCCCTTCCTCTTCCTCCTCCTTACAACCTGCTCATGAAAGAAAGGCACAGAGAGGCAGGTACTTGCTCATGGCTACTTCCTTCCCTCCCATATGTTGGACCAAGACCCCTCCCTGGCATCTGGTACTGCCTGGACGTCGAGGGAGTGGGAGATGAGGCATGCCAGTGAAAGCTGTCGGAGCTCTCCGGTTTTGGTTTTGTCTGCTTAGCATAACATGTAAGACTGAGTTCTGGTGGCAGGGACCTAGTCCTTGGGGCTATAGCACTAGCGAGGGGAGGTCAACTGCTCTGGGCCTTGGCTAAGAGCAACCCCTGCTCCAGAGATATGGTGCCAAGGGCTTATTAATTATGATACTAATTTGCTTTGCTGACCAAATGCCTGGTATCAACAGATGGGAAGGCAAAGACTGGAAGCAGTGTTGTGACCATGGGGTCCAGCCCCAAACTATGAAGAAAACACAAAGTGTATAAATCTGAGTAAGTATATATTTACACACCTCTTTAAATAGGTTGTTATCAAAGATTTAATCAATGGGTAATATGCTTCTCATGGCTGGGAAGCACCAGTTGCCATATATTAAAAACAAAGGAAAGAGGTGTCTGGGTGGCTTCCTCCGTAAGTGTCCCTTCTTTTCAGGTCATGATCCCAGGGTCCTGGGATGGAGCCCCAATTCAGGCTCTCTGCTCAGTAGGAAACCTGCTTCTCCTTTTCCCTCTGCCCTGCTTATAGTTCCTCTTCCTGTCTCTCTGTCTGTCAAATAAATAAAATATTTAAAAAAAAAGAAACAAAATGTTTTTAAAAGTTCTTTTTTTTTTTTTTAAATTTTCTAGGGGTGCCTGGATGACTCAGTTGTTTAAGCAGATGTTTGCCTTTGGCTGAGGTCATGATTCCAGTGTACAGGGATCCAGCCCTACATGGGACTACTTGCACCCCAAGGAGCTTGCTTCTTCCTCTCCCTTTGCACGTTATTCCTCCCGCTTGTGTGCTTCCTCTCTCTCTCTCTCTTGCTGTCAATAAACAAATAAAATCTTTACTAAATAAATTAACAAATAAACCTATTTTCAGTTTAGGTCCCTTAACAAAAATGGCTACTGCTTCATTTAAAAAAAAAAAAAAAAGATAATTTAGAAAGATGCTTCCAGTGCTAAAAAGTTGGGGTTTTTTTTCAGGATTAAATATAGAAGTGCTTTATAAAGTAAAAGGAAAACTATGCTATATTAACACTAATCAACTATAACTTTGGTGGTTATATCAAGATAATGAAAAGTGATTTTAAAGCAAATTTCATTATCAGACATAAAGATCAAGTCAAAATTACAGAGGAGTAAAAGGATGAATTTATCAGGGAGTATAATAATTCTTGACTTTTAATACTTAATAACAGATTTGGGGATATATAGGGAAAAACTAAGAACAAAAATCATAACTTCTACCTTAGAAGAGAAATGGAAAAAAGTCTCAACACCTTTATTTTGAGATTATATAGACAAATGGTCATCAAATTGGTAAGATATGTAAGACTTGAACAAAATTATCAACTAACTAGATATGCTTGATATTACAGATCACTCCCAACAACCGCAGACTACATATATATTAAGCCATGATTTTCTTTGCAAAGGTCAACATTGATAATGCTCTAGTCATACCTCCGTGTACCAGGAAAGAATTAGCATATTTCTTGAAAGACACAGCTATCAAAGCTCCATTGAGAAACCATAATGATGGAGAAGGGATTTGCAAATTATATATCTGATAATGGACATCTACTCTGTTTATTAAAAAATGAATAAAAATAAAATACCTTACTAAAACCAAACAGAGTATCCAATTTTACATGTAAAGAAAATTATTGAAGAGACATGTCACCAAAAGGATATGGATAGCTTATAAGCACATGACAAATTTCTCAACATTTAGACATTAAAGAAATACAAATTAAAATCATAATGAGACATGCTTACATATCTATTAGAATGGCTAAAATTATAAAGGCTATTTACTTCGTCTGAGCTAGATTGAGAAGCAACAAAAAATCTAAACTGTTGTTGGCATATATCATGATACCACCACTTTGGAAAAGAGTTTGAAATATTTTTTTAAATGCAAAATACGTTGCAGTTACACAAATAGCCATTTTACTTCTAGGCATTTAACCAAGAGAAACAAACCCTATGTTCATACAAGGACTTGTATATGAATTTCATAGCAGCTTTATTTTTAAGAATTGAAAACAGTGGAAATGTTCATCAATGTCCATCAATAGAGCAAAGACAAATTATGATCTATTCATTAAAGAGATTACTATTCAACATCAAAATGAACTATTTACAATTGGAGATTCTCTTAGTAATGATGCTGAGAAAAGAAAAGCCAGGCAATAAATAGTATATACTGTGTGATTCCATGACTATAAAAAAATCTAGAAAATACAAATTTATATATAGTCACAGTCTTCAAATATATTGGTGTGATTTTAGTGCCTTCTTCTGTGCTCTCATAGCTTCCTACACTTGGATCTCCGAGCATTTGTTACACCATGTGAAAATATGAACTCTTTTCCTTTATTATGTCTTACAAGAAAAAGAATCCTTGAAATTTTATGGACATTTGTACTCTCAGTTATAAGCAGAAATTCTATCATACAGTAAATTTCCAAATATAAAAGCCAGACTTCTAAGCTTTTACATGATCTAGCCACTCATGTGACCTCTGTGACCTCTTTCCCTGCTACTCTTCAGTCCCTCACAGTGGCCTCCTTGCTATTCCTCAGATATGCCAGGCACGATCCAACCTTATGGCCTTCAAGATAGCCAATTCCTTTGTCTGGAGTGACCTTATTGCTGATAGTTCTGGGCAAATTCATCACCTTTCCATACGTTTGTTCAATTGTCAGCTTCATTGTAACTACCCTGATCTTCCTATTAAAATTCTTACCTCCCCATTCCCTGCCTAGCAACCTTGATTTTTCTCACCCTGATCTAATTTTTCTTTTTCCCCATTGTACTCATCATTTTTGAATACACTATGCAATTTTTATTCAGGTTTATACGTTTTAATTTTCTCACCCATTCAAATAAACGTTCTACAAATCCAAGTATTTCATTTACCAGTGTAGTATGAAGTAATATCTGCCATAAAATAGGTTCAATAGACAATTGGTAAATTTCAGAAAAAACTAATGTTGAGAGTATACTGAATTTCATAAGTCATATCAATATTTTTTTCCAAAAAATAAACTATGTGAAACATACCTTAAATTTACTTTCAAAATATTTTATAGCATATAATGGACAATATACATAAGCCTTAAAGAAACAATCATATAAATAACGATTTCATACCTACTTAAAAACTGCATAATACCACACTCCTAGATCCTCTCTGAATGCTCTAAAATAACCCTTCAAAAGAAATACATTTTTTAAAATTACAGATTTTTT
This sequence comes from Mustela nivalis, assembly GCF_964662115.1. Lineage (NCBI taxonomy): Eukaryota > Metazoa > Chordata > Mammalia > Carnivora > Mustelidae > Mustela > Mustela nivalis. Next base: position 146,919 of record NW_028135746.1, on the reverse strand, counting down.
TGGCAAATAATTTAATAAAATAAAAGTTTCATTCATCTATGTAGATCATAATAAATGTTTTTAATAAGCATGAAATTATAACTCTGAAGTGTGCTAAAATGAAACCACCTGCTAAGGGTGAGAGAACAAAAATAAACATCATTTTTCCAAATAAGAGGAATTTATTACCTTTGAATCAAAGCATGTGGATTTGTTCAAAGTGGCAATAAAGGAATATGGAAACACAATCCATAGAAAGTCATATTTTAGATTTCTAAAAGACTTCAAAGTGAAGAGTATACATTTTTTAAATGCTACATAATGCTACATAATGACAAGATGACAGGTTGTGACAAATAGCATTTTAAAAGCTCTACTCATAATGGAACTGAAAGTGTCATTTCCCTATAATTTTATATATGTCATTAATTTACAATATCTGGATACAACATATTACCAAACAGATGTTCATCAAAGACTAAATTATTTTTAATGGAACATAATATTTTGAACCTACATCTATTAATCATTTTTTTGATCTAACATTTATAGTCTCGCTAAACAATTTATCAGTTGTCGACAAAATTAAAAAAAAATAGGATAAAAAGTCGTGTTTGGAAAAGTAGATTTTCTTTGAACTTTGCAACTAAATGAAAATATTTGCTGATATTTTTAAAACTTTAAATGTAATTTTATATATATCTGACCTATCAGATGATATAAAATTTTTGGAGAAAATATGACATATTTTTTTGATCTTGGTTGAAGGTATTAATAAAGAGCAACTGCTTGTATTATTTGTATTGTGATATCTTAGTTAATAAACATGAATAACTGGTATAAAATATGTTTTTTAAAAAATTTTATTTAGTTACTTGACAGAGATCACAGGAAGGCAGAGAGGTAGGCAGAGAGAGAGAGGAATGGAAGCAGGCTCCCTGCTGAGAAGAGAGCCCACTGTGGGACTCAATCCCAGGAACCTGGAATCATAACCTGAGCCGAAGGCAGGGAATTTAACCCACTGAGCCACCCAGGCACTCTAAAATATGATTTTTTTATATACAGAATTATAGTTCTTGCCAAAATATGGAACTAGCTGGAACTGAATGCCTCCTTCAAAGTCAGCTCTTTAAAAATTATGCAAGTTTAATATAGAACTATATCAGATATGAACCAAAAACAAAGAAATGATGATAAATTCCTTAAAAGACTCAAAGTTGCTCTTGACTGGTATGTTTCAAGCTCTATTCCTGGTTTGAGGACAGTTTTTAACAGGCCTGTCACTGTAGAAATCAGCTGGATGTTTAGAGGCTATCAGAACTGTGCAAAAACCTTGAAGGGGTAAAGACTTGAAAATTCTTTAGAGAGATTAGCTCCCTAAGGCATTATTCATCCACACATTTTCCTCCAAACAATTAAGACTGATGGATGAGGGGCACCTGAGTGTCTCTCTCATCACGTGGGTGGTGGGTTAAGCCTCTGCCATCAACTCAAGTCATGGTCTCTGTGTCCTGGAATCCAGCCCCACATCGGGCTCTGCTCAAAAGGAAGCCTGCTTTCCTCCCGGCTTGCCTGCCTCTCTGCTTACTTGTAATCTCTCTCTCTCTCTCTCTCTCTCTCTCTGTGTGTGTCCAATAAATAAATAAAATCTTAAAAAAAAAGGATGATGGATGCTAAATTATGAAAACTGCTCCCTCCAAATGATGCTTCTTCATAAAGATTTAAGAATTTAAAATTGTAAGAATTTAAAATTGAAACTTGATTGTAGGATTCATGTTACAGAATAACATCAAGTGAAGGCAGTTATTATTAGATCTGAAGTATTTGTGATTCTGAATTCTTGGCCTCATTAGTAAATTTATTTTTAAATTCTCCCATGGAGTGGTGATTGGCCTTCAGTCTTTCACTGATGTACATCATTGGGTCAAATGTGAGTGTGTGCCCAGATCTATATATAATCTTCTTTGTATTTCACTGGAGATGGCATTTCTGAGTTTTGTTCAATTGAATTTGGACAGATGTTTTAATAGTCACTTCTAGAGTTGGCCCTGGAGAATATCTTCCTTTTTTTTTCTCTCTTCCTGATTCTCTGAAAAACCCGGACTAATTCACATTATCACAGTCATATCACAATTCAAGTTTTTCCAAACACTATAGCTGCAAAATAGAAGGAAGCTACTCAGAATGTAATGCTATTGTGAATGATTGAGAAAGAAAACATTATTATAATTAAGCTACCAGGTTTCAATGTATTTTATTGTTGCTTAGAAAATCCTAGCATACCCAGACTTTACAGAGATTTGATGATCGTAAGAGGAGCTGAACTCATGGACCAAAATAACTATGCACATAAAAAGTACAATTACTTACCTAAAAAAGATGATGTGGTTAACTTTATATGGCAATCAAAGTGTTATTGGAACAGGAATTTAAAAAATAGCTTAGGGGCGCCTAGGTGGCTCAGTGGATTAAGCCACTGCCTTCAGCTCAGGTCATGATCTCAGGGTCCTGGGATCAAATCCTGCATCAGGCTCTCTGCTCAGCAGGGAGTCTGCTTCTCTCTCTCTCTCTCTCACTCTCTCTCTTTCTGCCTGCCCTCCGTCTACTTGTGATCTCTCTCTGTCAAATAAATAAATAAATAAAATCTTAAGAAAAAAGAATGACTGTACTTTTAAAAAATAGCTTAAAAGGGGCACCAGGGTGGCTATGTGGGTTAAAAAGACATGTAGACCTGTGGATTAGAGTAGAGTGCCCAGATATGGACCATCAACTCTATGGTCAAAAAATCTTTGACAAAGCAGAGAAAATTATTCAGTGGAAAAAAGACAGCCTCTTCAATCAATGGTGCTGGAAACATTGGACAGCTATGTTTGGAAGAATGACACTCAACCATTCTCTTATACCATACATAAAAATAAATTCGAAATGGACAAACGACCTCAACGTGAGGCAGGAGTCTATCAAAATCCTAGAGAACATAGGCAGTAACCTCTTGGACACTGGCCACAGCAAATTCTTTCAAGACATGTCTCCAAAGACAAAGAAAACAAAAGCAAAAATGAACTTTTGGGACTTCATCAAGATCAAAAGTTTCTGCACAGTAAAGGAAACAGTCAACAAAATGAAGAGACAACCCACGGAAAGGGAGAAGATTTTCACAAATGACATTACAGATAAAGGGCTGATATCCAAGATCTATAAAGAACTCCTCAAACTCAACACACAAAAAACAGATAATCATGTCAAAAAATGGGCAGAAGACATGAACAGACACTTCTCCAAAGAAGACATACAAATGGCAAACAGATGCATGAGAAAATGGTCATCATCATTAGCCATCAGGGAGATTCAAATCAAAAGCACAATGGGATACCACTTTACACAGTTAGAATGGCCAAAATTAACAAGGCAATAAACAACAAGTGTTGGAGAGGATGTGGAGAATGGGGAACCCTCTTACACTATTGGTGAGAATGCCAATTGGTGCAGCTACTTTGGGATACAGTGTGGAGACTCCTTAAGAAATTAAAATTAGAGCTACCCTATGACACTGCAATTGCACTACTGAGTATTTACCCCTAAGATACAGATGCAGTGAAAAGAAGGGACATCTGTACCTATAGCAGCAATGGCCACAGTCATTAAACTTTGGAAAGAACCAAGATGACCTTCAATGGATGAACGAATAAAGAAGATATGATCCATTTTTACAATGGAGTATTATGCTTCCTTCTGAAAGGAAGGATACCCAACTTTTGTAACAACATGGACGGGACTGGAGGAGATTTTCCTGAGTGGAATAATTCAAGCAGAGATTGTCAATTTTCATATGGTTTCACTTAATTGTGGAGCATAAAGAATAACACAGAAGACACTGGGTGATCAAGAGGAGAAGTGAGTGGGGGGAAATTGGAGGGGCAGACAGACCATGGGAGACTCTGAGAAACAAACCGAGAGTTTTGAGGGGAGGGGGCAGAGGGTTGGGTAAGCCTGTTAATGGGAGTTATGGAGGGCACATTTTGCATGGAGCACTGGGTGTGGTGCATAAACAGTGAATTTTGGAACCCTGAAACAAATAAAATAAAAATGACAACAACTCCTTTTCCCAACATGCGGTAGGAGTCCCCCAAATGATTGGAAGCAGCCTCCACTAGAGATCAATCCACTGCATGTTGAAGGTCCTCCCACTTCAAAAAGACCAAGAAATATCCAATCCCAAAACAAAGTAAGGGCCAGCTCCACCTCATGGAATACCACCTGCTCTCCCTTAGATAGTGTGCTGTTGCTTTAATAAACCTGCCTTCTGCTTTCACTTGGGCATTGATCTCTAATTCTCACGTGCCAACAATAAAAATAATGATGGTTTACCGTTACAATTCATAGAAAAGGAGGTACAGGGAAATTGAATGGAAGGGAATAACAAAGTAGGTTCATAAGTCAATCTTCCTTGTAAAAACATTAACCTGAAAGAGCATTTCTGCCACCTCTCTCCTGTTTGATCTGATAAAGAATGACCATGATACATGAATTATAGTTCGGGATTTTGAAAAGCATAATAGCTTTATACCAACACTTGAGCTTTTATTTATTTATTTATTTATTTATTGCTAACAAGATAAGTCGATTGGATATGCGGTTCCTGACAACCAACCTCAGAAGAGAGTCCATCTTCATGAGAAGTCAGAAAGAACCACAAACCAAACCTCAAAATGGATTCAAAGAGAAAATACTCTTAAAAAATTTCCCTTCCTGGGGCACCCGAGTGGCTCAGTGAATTTGGCTCACTGGGCCTTTGCGTTCGGCTCAGGTCATGATCCTAGGGTCCTGGGATTGAGCCCCATGTCTGGCTCTCTGCTCAGCCGGGAGCCTGCTTCCACTTCTCTCTCTGCCTACTTGTGATCTCTGTCTGTCAAATAAATAAATAAAATCTTTAAAAAAAATTTTCTTGGGCACCTGGGTGGCAGAGTGAGTTAAAGCCTCTGCCTTTGGCTCAGGTCATGATTCCAGGGTCCTGGGATCGAGCCCCACATCAGGCTCACTCCTCAGCAGGAAGCCTGTTTCTTCCTCTCTCTCTGCCTGCCTCTCTTCCTACTTGTGATCTCTATCAAATAAATAAATAAAATCTTTAAAACTAAAATTTCCCTTCCTATCAGAAGCAGACCAAACCACTAACAAATTCCCCAGAAAGCTTCATCTAAAAGGTTTTACTTTCTTCAGACACCCAGCAGGACCTTCTTCTCGGGGCCTGGTATTTCTTCAATGGCCTATTCCAGAGAATAAGACACTAAACTACTGAGCGCCAAGGACCTCAGAACCACGAAAGAGATGATCAGGTGCACAATGCATGCCTCTGGTCAACAAGAGGGTATGTAAACGTTTGCTGCTTTTCTGCATTTTTCAAAGCTGAGTTTTTAGCTGGTGGCCGCTCCTTTAGGATAAATTGCTGATACCATATAGTAAAAGCTATTATATGATCTTTTACAAACCATTTCCTATCTTTGCAATCTCATGTGCCAAGACAGACACGGATTATTTAAAACCCCGAAGAGAGTGCTATTGCATTTAAATTGCCTGTAATCTTCGTGCAATAGATTTATGATTGATGATTTAGTTAAAATATAACTAAATATAACTAAAATATAACTGTTTTAAATATTTATTCTCAGTAACCGATTTCAAACTATGCTCATTTAAGTAAGTTGGTGCATAATCCCATTTCTATTAAAACATAGTGCAAGGACCAATGCCGCGCTTCCCAGAGAACCCCAAGCTCTTTTTCTAGAATGGCCATATGCCTATGTATCAGGCGTCCTCTTTTCACTCCCTTTGTGGAGCACCTACCATGGAGGTCATGTAATAACCAATAATCAAAAAACAAACAAAAAACCCAAACATCCAGGTCGAAGTGATTCCCGCGTGCCATGATGCAATGGCAGACCTTGCCTGGAGACTAGGAGACTGCTCAAACAGATTGCGGGCAAGCATCTCAGCCCAGGCTTGTGCTGGGGAAGCTGGTTCCCGGCTTTGGGCACAATCAGGAAGCCAGCGAAGTGACCCGAAAGTGCAGCCGGGTTTTAGGGCTGATGATCTTTTTGCAGCCAGGCAGCAGGAGGACACGCCTTGGGGAGCCAGGCTAGGAGGCCGCCCAGCGCTGGCGCTGGCCAGGCTCGCAGGCCCCCTGGGCTTCGCTGGCGCCATTGCCCCGGCCCGCACCTCAGGACGGAGGGGGATGGGGGTGAGGGCGGGGGCGGCCCAGAGAAGTGGCTTTGCTAATTACCGAAGCGGGAATTGAGCTCGCGGAGGAAGCGGTGGAGAGTCTGAGAGGAGATGGAGGGGCTGGCAGAGGAGGGGTGCCCCGCCCCGCCCCAAGGCTTCCCCGATGACCCTCTGGGAGCAGGTAAAATGACAGCGCTCTGCGCCTTCACCTGGAGCAGAAAGCGCGGGCCGCGAGCTCGCGGGGGTGTCGGGACCCAGCCTCCCGCGATCCCCGGGGCAGCGGGACAACCCCGGACGAAGCGCCACACCCGGGTCCCCACGGGGTCGGGCGGGGACGGAACCAAGCGAGGTGCCCCCCGCAGCGAGCGCAATAGCCCCCATCGTTTGGCACCCCCACGTGCGGGTGCCGAGGACCCCCTTCCCTCATCCCGAGCTGTGGCCCCGCCACTTTTGTTCTGGACTTGGGATCCCAGGTAGAAACTAGTCCCTCAGACCTCCCTGGCAGCAAGGAGCACAGGGAGGGATTCTCAGTCCTGTGTGTCCCCCGCCCCCCTCTTCCTCTCTCCACATTCACATGCCTTCTGGCCTCCCTTTCCTCTCCTCGTTGTCACTTTTATTAAATGGTTTTGTTCTGCATGTTCACCTGCAGAGCGATTTCATCATTGAATATACAGGAAACTGAGTTGGAGCCCACCTGTGAGAGCCCACCTGTGGAGGCCTTTCATTAGAATGGTCTCTGGTTCTAGCCTCAGTTCAGAATACTGCGTGTACCTGAGGACCGAGTCCAGATGTTTCTTTCATCTCTGATTTGAATTTGAAATCCTAATGTCACTATGACCTGGGAAGCCGAGGTCCACAGCATCTTCATCTGAAATTCCACTAGAGCTCCCATTTACCTAGTGCCAGCGTGAGTCTGTTTTCCACTACTGTCAGGGTTCTAGAAGTTCATGCACTGCCCACCACTGACAGTAGGGGCATCTCTCTGTCCAGATTTTCCCTTTACATAAGGAGGTCAGTTACAGGAGATTAGGGCCCACTCTAACCACCTCACTGTAATGTGATTGCATCTGTAAGGACTCTAGTTCCAAATAAGGTCACGTTCTGTGGTACCAGAGATAAGGACAGCAGCAAGGTTTCTGGGGGTAATGCAGGTCAGCTCTTAACAGTCCACTCTCTGGCTCCCCAAATTCATGTCCTTCCCGTGTGCAAAATACCTTCACCCAATGCCCTCCAAAGCACTAATCATCCTAGAATCAACTCAAAATCTGAAATCTCATCTGTCCTCCTCCTCTCAAAGACCTAGATCTCACCCAGACCATGGGACCTGAGGACTGCATCCAGAAGCCACAGTCTCCTGGTAAAGCTGCCCATCAGGTCCTGACATCACCCTCATTCGTCGCAGCAGCCGAGGGCCTACAGTTCCGAGAGACAGTTTCTCAGAGGAAGTTTGAAGACCACCTCAGAGGACGTTCTTTGGGAGTGGATGAAGAGGGAAGGGGGTCAGAGCCTCCTGCCATTCCCGGGGCACCCAGAACCCAGAGAGTGAGGCCTTGGGTGCTTTCTAGTGACAGTTTCAAGGCAATTCTTTGACTTTGGGACTTCAGAGTTAATTTAGTTTTCATTTGTGATTATTATTTTTGTGTGGGGGCCATAGCATTTCATTTGACCTATGGCTGTTTTCACTCCCGGTTCTGAAGAAGCCCCTAAATCCTAACCCTGTTGAGGACTCTGAAAGCTCTCAGAGCAGCAGTACTGGGGGACAGTGTGGATACATGGTTTGGTTTCTCCTCTGGCCTGATTCTGCGGCAGCCCCGCTCTGTCCTCCTCAGACTTCAGAGCAATAGCTGAATAAGTGGAGAAAGGACCAGGGGGTCAGGAAGGTGGCCACCGAAGAGTGACTTCTCTGGAGGGTGGCTGAGCTAGCGAGTGAGCGTGTTAGTCCAGCTCTGCCTGCAGTCTGGATGGAGCTGAACAGGGGCCAGCGAAGGGGAGGAAGAGCAGAGAGCAGGGAAAAAGGGAGGAGATCCAGACGAAGGGAAGTAATTGGGAGGAGAGAAGAAACTCTAGAAGACAGGCATGTAAGAAAAGATAAGGGATGAAGTGGGCATCAGGAAAGGGCACCACCAGGGAAGGAGAGAGGGGAAGGGAGAGCAATGGAGGGAGGAAAGGGGAAAGGAAGAAGGGAGGAGTCAGCAGGCCAGGGCTCCCCCTGCATCTGAAGAAGAGGTGCCTGGTCCCCCCTGAAAAACAGGATGCTCACTCTTTGGTCCCAGTTTCTGCTCCCAGTGCTACTGGGCTTTGCAGCAAATTAATGACATATATAAAATTATAAGGAAATGACACCTTCGGTTCCATTATGAGTAGAGCTTTTAAAATGGTCTCATGAGGCAGGAATTCTAGCCATTGGCTGTGCAAGGCATGAGGCCTGTTAGTGATTCTACTCTTTCCTCTGCAGAATGGGTCTTTCTACATTCCAGGAACTTTCTACCCCAATAAACAATGTGGCGAATCTCTCAGTTTGTTGTACTTTTGGTTTAAACAGCCAACTGTCTCTTAAAAAGGACTTTTGTTTAAAGTCCTTTAAAAAAAAAGTCCTTTCAAAAAAATCTTGTTTTTTATTTTTTATTTTTTAATCCCATATGTTTACTCTGATCCTGGAACTTTGTCATTTTGAACTTCTCTGCTGATTAAAATATTCTTCATCATCAGCACTTACTGCTCTCCTCTCCTGGTGGTCTCTCCAGAAGAGGTCTTCTCTAGCTCTTCTAGCAGGAGATGGGCACTTCCCCTCTACCCCTGTTGCCGGATCAAGCTTACCTAACCTGCAGGGTCAGGTCGGCCTGGCCTTTTATCTGTTGTTCTCTTCTGAGTGGTTAGTTTTTCATAGATATCGTGCTTTGCTTTTGTCAGGATTTATCCTGCACTATAAAAACCCCTTTCTTGTGCCAGTGAAGCCTAAGAAACAGTCCTGATGAGAGAACCAGGATCTCGAACAGATCGTATTTATCCTGAATGTTCTGTCCAAAATGAAAAATACATTTCTGAGAAGCATCAAGTTCTCTGAGATGGGAAATTTCACCAACTCTGTCATGTAGGGGCATCAATTCTGATTCTGTGTCAATTTTCCTACTTTCCCAGCTAGTAATTCTCTACCTCAGAAAGCCCACTCTCAACCGTTTCCTCTCTCAAAGGCAGTTGCTCTTAGAGTCTGCACATGGCACTTGCAGCCTGCTGGTCGTTGGCTACTGCCCTCTGTACCTTGGGTCTAACAGCTGCGTGGCATCAAGATGAGAATGTCTCTTGTTCTAAGACTTAATATAGTTTGGGGCACATGGTAAGCAATAATCACTTATTATGTTGATCCAAGTGTTCGACCTTTCTTAATTATTCTAGTACCACAGTTTACTTGTTCTAAGATTTGTCCCCCCCCATCTTAATATCTCTTAAGGTGGCACGCACCTTGCACTTGAGGACATATCCTAGTTTAACTGACAGCATTTCTCTTTCTTAGTCGAACATAAACTATAGTGCATCTTACCCTTGATGAAAGCTAGGATGCAATTAAATACTCTATTATGGTTATGATTCTGATATTTGAAATCCTCTGGTAGCTCCCTGTGCCCCCACAGTGTCGTGCCTCACCTCCTTGGAATAGTGTACAAACCATCTCATCCCCAATGTTAACCCCGGGGCTCAGCCTCCATCCCCAGGTGATGCTGCCCGATCAGCTGTCGGTTGTCAATGAACTTGCTGTAGTTTCCCGAATGCACTGTGCTGCCTCCTGGCACTTTGAAACTTGACACACTCATCCTCATTTTTCGCTTTGCCCATGTCTATCCCCTCCCCTGAAAATCTGCTCCTAAGTGGCTTTTCCCAGCTCCAACCTACCCTTGGCAGTCTTTTATCTCCCTGTGGTAAAGCCTGTCACACTGCACCATGGACATGCCCGTTGGCCCCCTGAGAAGACAAAAGGGACAATGACGGCTCCCCAGCATTTGCAGCTCTAGTGCAGAGCCCCATGCCTGGCTTGCAGGAAATGCCAGATCATGAAGACAAACGGAGATCATCCTCTGGCTAAAACCAGCCCTTCTTTGCCTACCGCAGGATCTGGATCAATAAAGAGCAGCCTGTTATTATTGCTGTTTTTCTAGGGATTTTTTCCCCATATATTTCCCTGGTCTTTACTCTTTTAGTAGCACTTTAATTCAGGCTTCAAGCACTTCCTAGTCTGATCAGGTGAAATCATTTTCCTTCCCATACCCTCGATGTTTTTCACACCTAGTAATTCTTTTTTTAAAGATCTTATTTACCCATTTGACAGATCACAAGTAGGTAGAGAGGCAGGCAGAGTGAGGGCGGGGGGAAGCAGGCTCCCCGCTGAGCAGAGAGCCCGATGTGGGGCTCCATCCCAGGACCCTGAAATCATGACCTGAGCCGAAGGCAGAGGCCTAAACCACTGTGCAACCCTGGAGCCCCATATCTCGTAATTTTTAATCAACGTGGATTTGCTGCATCAAATAGTTCCTTCTTCTTCAAATATAAATATATAAATATATTGATCAAGTCACGTGCATGTCCTAGGAGAATGTCATACCTTTAGTAGCAAACTTGAAATCTTGGCCATTGGTTTTGATTTTTGTTTTGGTTTGATTTGGTTTGGTTTTTGTAAATTTAAAAATCTCTCCATCCCTTGGCTCTGTCTGACCTGAGTGCTTTCAGCTGTTTCTGAAAAAAAATGTCCTGGCAGCGAAAACTCTCATTGTTTTCAGTGGCGTCCCCTTCTGAACACTTTGTTAATAAAAAGCTTTTTTTTTTTTTTTTTTTTGGCTATTGTAAATGTGGACAACAATTAGGAATTTCAAAGTGGTGAACCTCAGATAATTTTCTCTAAGTGTGGGGTGAGGGTTACACAAAAAGGAACTTGACAAGTCTTTAAAAATATTGATAATCATTATAACATACCGTGACTTATTGTTACTGTGCTCTTAACTGGGCTAACACTTGTTGGCTTCCGAGAAAGACTAACATAGTTCTATATGGTTCTGGCGGCGTTCTAGCACAGGGTCTCAAGAGGCAGGGATTCTAGCCACTGGCTGTACACATTACTGAAGTTCTTTGTTCCCTTTAAACATTATTTCTCTCTTGATATGCATTCTTGTTTTGTATTATATTGCATTATAAAGTTTTTTTTTAACAGACTGCATTTTTTAGAGTAGTTTGGGGATCAAAGTAAAATTCCCTTTCCCACATACACACAGCCTTCCCCATTATCAACATCCTGTACCACGGTAATAATTTTTGACGCTCACTCAACCTACACTGACACATCATTATCACCCTAAAGTCCACAGTTTACATTAGAGTTCACTCTTGGTGGGGCACCAGGGTGGCTCAGTGGGTTAAGGCTTCTGTTTTCGGCTCCGGTCATAATCTCACAGTCCTGGGATCGAGCCCCAGACCAGACTCTCTGCTTGGCAGGGAGCCTGCTTTCCCCCAACCCCTGCTTTCCCCGCCTGCCTCTCTGCCTGCTTTGATGCCTGTCAAATAAATAAATAAAATCTTAAAAAAACCTTTTCTCATAGAGTTCACTCTTGGTATAGTATCTTATGCATTTTGACAAATGTGTAGTGATATATATCTAAAATATCATGCATATCACACAGAACATTTTCACTGGCCTAAAAATCCTCTGTGCTCTGCCTGTTCATCCTCCTCCTCTCCTAACTGATACAAACCGCTGACTTTTATACAATTTGCATAGTTCTGCCTTTTCTAGAAGGTCATATAGTTGGAACCTTGCAACATGAAGCTTTTTCAAATTGACTTCTTTCACTTATTATGACGGATTTTAAGTTTGTTCCATGTCTTTTCATTGCTTGATAGCCATTTCTGTTTATCGCTGAATCATATCCCATTGTTTCAATGGACCAAAGTTTATCTATCCATTCTCCTCCTGAAGGACATCTTGGTTACTTCCAACTCTTGGCACTTATGGGTAAAGCTGTTACAAACACAGGTTTATATGCAGGACTCTGTGTACACAAAGTTGTCGCTCTTTTGGGTGAGTACCAAGGAGCATGATTGCTGGATCATATGGTAAGAATATGTTTAGTTTTGTAAGAAACTGCCCAGCTGTCTTCCAAAGTGGTAGCACCATTTTGGTGTTCTCACCAGAATGAATGAGAGTTTCTCTTGTTCCTCATCGTCAAAAGCATTTTATGTTGTCAGTATTTTGGATTTTAGCCATTCTAATAGATGTGTAGTGATATATCATTGTCTTATTTATTTATTTATTTTTAAAAAAGATTTTATTTATTTATTTGACAGAGAGAGATCACAAGAAGACGGAGAGGCAGTCAGAGAGAGAGAGAGAAAGGGAAGCAGGCTTCTCCTGAGCAGAGAGCCCAAAGTGGAACTCGATCCCAGGACCCTGAGATCATGACCTGATCCAAAGGCAGCGGCTTAACCCACTAAGCCATCCAGGCGCCCCTCATGTTCTTTTAATTTACAATTCCTTAATTAGACATGCTGTGGATCATCACAGCATCTGTTCATATCATTATTGCCATCTATATCTTCTTAAGTGAGGTGTCTGTTCCAGTCCTTGCCAATTTTTCAATCAGGTCATTCATTTTCTTGTGTTTGAGTTAATAAATGAATAAATTATAATAATAAATAATAAATAAATAAATAATGAATGAATGAATGAATTTATTATATATATTATATATGTTATATATAATATATATTATATATATTATTATATATTAAATAATTTATTAAAAATAAATTTACTAATGAGGCCAAGAATTCAGAATCACAAATACTTCAGAACTAATAATAACTGCCATCACTTGTTGTTATTGTATAAGATAAATCCTACGATCAAGTTTCAATTTTAAATTCTTACAATTTTAAATTCTTAAAACCTTATGAAGAAGCATCATTTGGAGGGAGCAGTTTTCATAATTTATCATCCATCAGCCTTTTTTTTAAGATTTTATTTATTTATTGGACACAGAGAGAGAGAGAGAGAGAGATTACAAGTAAGCAGAGAGGCAGGCAAGCAGGGAGGGAAGCAGGCTTCCTTTTGAGCAGAGCCGGATGTGGGGCTGGATCCCAGGACCCAGAGACCATGACTTGAGATGAAGGCAGAGGCTTAACCCACCACCCACGTGATGAGAGAGCCCCTCAGGTGCCCCTCATCCATCAGCCTTAATTGTTTGGAGGAAAATGTGTGGATGAGTAATGCCTTAGGGAGCTAATCTCTCTAAAGGATTTTCAATCTTTACCCCTTCAAGGTTTTTGCACAGTTCTGATAGCCTCTAAACATCCAGCTGATTTCTACAGTGACAAGCCTGTTAAAAACTGTCCTCAAACCAGGAATAGAGCTTGAAACGTACCAGTCAAGAACAACTTTGAGTCTTTTAAGGAATTTATCATCATTTCTTTGTTATGATTCCAGGTTCCTGGGATTGAGTCCCACAGTGGGCTCTCTGCTAAGCAGGGAGCCTGCTTCCATTCCTCTCTCTCTGCCTGCCCCTCTGCCTTCCTGTGATCTCTGTCAAGTAAATAAATAAACTTTAAAAAAACCATATTTTATACCAGTTATTCATGTTTATTAACTAAGATATCACAATACAAATAATACAAGCAGTTGCTCTTTATTAATACCTTCAACCAAGATCAAAAAAATATGTCATATTTTCTCCAAAAATTTTATATCATCTGATAGGTCAGATATATATAAAATTACATTTAAAGTCTTAAAAATATCAGCAATATTTTCATTTAAATGCAAATTTCAAAGAAAATCTACTTTTCCAAACACGACTTTTTATCCTATATTTTTTTTAAATTTGTCAATATCTGATCAATTGTTTAGCGAGACTATAAATGTTAGATCGAAAAAAATGATTAATAGATGTAGGTTCAAATTATTATGTTCCATTAAAAATGATTTAGTCTTTGATGAACATCTGTTTGGTAATGTGTTGTATCCAAATATAGTAAATTAATGACATATATAAAATTATAGGGAAATGACCCCTTCCGTTCCATTATGAGTAGAGCTTTTAAAATGCTATTTGTCACAACCTGTCATCTTGTCATTATGTAGCATTTAAAAAATGTATACTCTTCACTTTGAAGTCTTTTAGAAATCTAAAATATGACTTTCTATGGATTGTGTTTCCATATTCCTTTATTGCCACTTTGAACAAATCCACATGCTTTGATTCAAAGGTAATAAATTCCTCTTATTTGGAAAAATGATGTTTATTTTTGTTCTCTCACCCTTAGCAGGTGGTTTCATTTTAGCACACTTCAGAGTTATAATTTTATGCTTATTAAAAACATTTATTATGATCTACATAGATGAATGAAATTTTTATTTTATTAAATTATTTGCCAAAAAATCTGTAATTTTAAAAAATGTATTTCTTTTGAAGGGTTATTTTAGAGCATTCAGAGAGGATCTAGGAGTGTGGTATTATGCAATTTTTAAGTAGGTTTGAAATGGTTATTCATATGATTGTTTCTTTGAGGCTTTTGCTTATTTTGGGTTTTTTTGTCTTCTTTTGTCTTCTTTTGTTCATTATATGCTCTAAAATATTTTGAAAGTAAATTTAAGGTATGTTTTACATAGTTTATTTTTTGAAAAAAATATTGAAATGACTTATGAAATTCAGTATATTCTCAACATTAATTTATTCTGAAATTTACCAATTGTCTACTGTCTATTATATGGCAGATATTACTTCAGACTACACTGGTAAATGAAATACTTGGATTTGTAGAACGTTTATTTTAATGGGTGAGACAATTAAAAGCTATAAACCTGAATAAAAATTGCATAGTGCATTCAAAAATGATGAGTGCAATGGGGAAAGAGAAAAATTAGATCAGGATGAGAAAAATCAAGGTTGCTAGGCAGGGGATGGGGAGGTAAGAATTTTAATAGGAAGATCGGGTTAGTTACAATGAAGCTGACAATTGAACAAACGTATGGAAAGGTGATGAATTTGCCCAGAACTATCAGCAATAAGGTCACTCCAGACAAAGGAATTGGCTATCTTGAAGGCCATTAGGTTGGATCATGCCTGGCAGATCTGAGGAATAGCAAGGAGGCCACTGTGAGGGACTGAAGAGTAGCAGGGAAAGAGATCACAGAGGTTAAATGAGTGGCTAGATCATGTAAAAGCTTAGAAGTCATTGTAAAACTGTGGCTTTATATTTGAAAACTTACTGTGTGATAGAATTTCTACTAATAACTGAGAGTTCAAATGTCCATAAAATTTCAAGGATTCTTATTCTGGTAAGACAGAATAAAGAAAAAGAGTTCATATTTTCACATGGTGTAACAAATGCTTGGAGATCCAAGTGTAGGAAGCTATGGGAGCACAGAAGAAGGCACTAAAATCACACCAATATATTTGATGACTGTGACTTTATGTAAATTTGTATTTTCTAGATTTTTTTTATAGTCATGGAATCACACAGTATATTCTATTCATTGCCTGGCTTTTCTTTTCTCAGCACCATTACTTTGAGAATCTCCAATTGTAAATAGTTCATTTTGATGTTGAATAGTAATCTCTTTAATGAATAGATCATAATTTGTCTTTGCTCTATTGATGGACATTGATGAACATTTCTACTGTTTTCAATTCTTAAAAATAAAGCTGCTATGAAATTCATATACAAGTCCTTGTACGAACATAGCGTTTGTTTCTCTTGGTTAAATGTGTAGAAGTAAAATGGCTATTGGTGTAACTGCAACGTATTTTGCATTTAAAAAAATTTTCAAACTATTTTCCAAAGTGGTGGTATCATGATATATGCCAGCAACAGTTTAGATTTTTTGTTGCTTCTCAATCTAGCTCAGACGAAGTACAATTAGCCTTTATAATTTTAGCCATTCTAATAGATATGTAAGCATGTCTCATTATGATTTTAATTTGTATTTCTTTAATGTCTAAATGTTGAGAAATTTGTCATGTGCTTATAAGCCATCCATATCCTTTAGGTGAATGAATGAGAGTTTCTCTTGTTCCTCATCGTCAAAAGCATTTTATGTTGTCAGTATTTTGGATTTTAGCCATTCTAATAGATGTGTAGTGATAGATCATTGTCTTATTTATTTATTTATTTTTTAAAAAGATTTTATTTATTTATTTGACAGAGAGAGAGATCACAAGAAGACGGAGAGGCAGTCAGAGAGAGAGAGAAAGGGAAGCAGGCTCCTCCTGAGCAGAGAGCCCAACGTGGAACTCGATCCCAGGACCCTGAGATCATGACCTGATCCAAAGGCAGCGGCTTAACCCACTAAGCCATCCAGGCGCCCCTCATGTTCTTTTAATTTACAATTCCTTAATTAGACATGCTGTGGATCATCACAGCATCTGTTCATATCATTATTGCCATCTCAATATCTTCTTAAGTGAGGTGTCTGTTCCAGTCCTTGCCAATTTTTCAATCAGGTCATTCATTTTCTTGTGTTTGAGTTAATAAATGAATAAATTATAATAATAAATAATAAATAAATAAATAATGAATGAATGAATGAATTTATTATATATATTATATATGTTATATATAATATATATTATATATATTATTATATATTAAATAATTTATTAAAAATAAATTTACTAATGAGGCCAAGAATTCAGAATCACAAATACTTCAGAACTAATAATAACTGCCATCACTTGTTGTTATTGTATAAGATAAATCCTACGATCAAGTTTCAATTTTAAATTCTTACAATTTTAAATTCTTAAAACCTTATGAAGAAGCATCATTTGGAGGGAGCAGTTTTCATAATTTATCATCCATCAGCCTTTTTTTAAAGATTTTATTTATTTATTGGACACAGAGAGAGAGAGAGAGAGAGAGAGAGAGAGAGAGAGATTACAAGTAAGCAGAGAGGCAGGCAAGCAGGGAGGGAAGCAGGCTTCCTTTTGAGCAGAGCCGGATGTGGGGCTGGATCCCAGGACCCAGAGACCATGACTTGAGATGAAGGCAGAGGCTTAACCCACCACCCACGTGATGAGAGAGCCCCTCAGGTGCCCCTCATCCATCAGCCTTAATTGTTTGGAGGAAAATGTGTGGATGAGTAATGCCTTAGGGAGCTAATCTCTCTAAAGGATTTTCAATCTTTACCCCTTCAAGGTTTTTGCACAGTTCTGATAGCCTCTAAACATCCAGCTGATTTCTACAGTGACAAGCCTGTTAAAAACTGTCCTCAAACCAGGAATAGAGCTTGAAACGTACCAGTCAAGAACAACTTTGAGTCTTTTAAGGAATTTATCATCATTTCTTTGTTATGATTCCAGGTTCCTGGGATTGAGTCCCACAGTGGGCTCTCTGCTCAGCAGGGAGCCTGCTTCCATTCCTCTCTCTCTGCCTGCCCCTCTGCCTTCCTGTGATCTCTGTCAAGTAAATAAATAAACTTTAAAAAAACCATATTTTATACCAGTTATTCATGTTTATTAACTAAGATATCACAATACAAATAATACAAGCAGTTGCTCTTTATTAATACCTTCAACCAAGATCAAAAAAATATGTCATATTTTCTCCAAAAATTTTATATCATCTGATAGGTCAGATATATATAAAATTACATTTAAAGTCTTAAAAATATCAGCAATATTTTCATTTAAATGCAAATTTCAAAGAAAATCTACTTTTCCAAACACGACTTTTTATCCTATATTTTTTTTAAATTTGTCAATATCTGATCAATTGTTTAGCGAGACTATAAATGTTAGATCGAAAAAAATGATTAATAGATGTAGGTTCAAATTATTATGTTCCATTAAAAATGATTTAGTCTTTGATGAACATCTGTTTGGTAATGTGTTGTATCCAAATATAGTAAATTAATGACATATATAAAATTATAGGGAAATGACACTTTCCGTTCCATTATGAGTAGAGCTTTTAAAATGCTATTTGTCACAACCTGTCATCTTGTCATTATGTAGCATTATGTAGCATTTAAAAAATGTATACTCTTCACTTTGAAGTCTTTTAGAAATCTAAAATATGACTTTCTATGGATTGTGTTTCCATATTCCTTTATTGCCACTTTGAACAAATCCACATGCTTTGATTCAAAGGTAATAAATTCCTCTTATTTGGAAAAATGATGTTTATTTTTGTTCTCTCACCCTTAGCAGGTGGTTTCATTTTAGCACACTTCAGAGTTATAATTTTATGCTTATTAAAAACATTTATTATGATCTACATAGATGAATGAAATTTTTATTTTATTAAATTATTTGCCAAAAAATCTGTAATTTTAAAAAATGTATTTCTTTTGAAGGGTTATTTTAGAGCATTCAGAGAGGATCTAGGAGTGTGGTATTATGCAATTTTTAAGTAGGTTTGAAATGGTTATTCATATGATTGTTTCTTTGAGGCTTTTGCTTATTTTGGGTTTTTTTGTCTTCTTTTGTCTTCTTTTGTTCATTAAATGCTCTAAAATATTTTGAAAGTAAATTTAAGGTATGTTTTACATAGTTTATTTTTTGAAAAAAATATTGAAATGACTTATGAAATTCAGTATATTCTCAACATTAATTTATTCTGAAATTTACCAATTGTCTACTGTCTATTATATGGCAGATATTACTTCAGACTACACTGGTAAATGAAATACTTGGATTTGTAGAACGTTTATTTTAATGGGTGAGACAATTAAAAGCTATAAACCTGAATAAAAATTGCATAGTGCATTCAAAAATGATGAGTGCAATGGGGAAAGAGAAAAATTAGATCAGGATGAGAAAAATCAAGGTTGCTAGGCAGGGGATGGGGAGGTAAGAATTTTAATAGGAAGATCGGGTTAGTTACAATGAAGCTGACAATTGAACAAACGTATGGAAAGGTGATGAATTTGCCCAGAACTATCAGCAATAAGGTCACTCCAGACAAAGGAATTGGCTATCTTGAAGGCCATTAGGTTGGATCATGCCTGGCAGATCTGAGGAATAGCAAGGAGGCCACTGTGAGGGACTGAAGAGTAGCAGGGAAAGAGATCACAGAGGTTAAATGAGTGGCTAGATCATGTAAAAGCTTAGAAGTCATTGTAAAACTGTGGCTTTATATTTGAAAACTTACTGTGTGATAGAATTTCTACTAATAACTGAGAGTTCAAATGTCCATAAAATTTCAAGGATTCTTATTCTGGTAAGACAGAATAAAGAAAAAGAGTTCATATTTTCACATGGTGTAACAAATGCTTGGAGATCCAAGTGTAGGAAGCTATGGGAGCACAGAAGAAGGCACTAAAATCACACCAATATATTTGATGACTGTGACTTTATGTAAATTTGTATTTTCTAGATTTTTTTTATAGTCATGGAATCACACAGTATATTCTATTCATTGCCTGGCTTTTCTTTTCTCAGCACCATTACTTTGAGAATCTCCAATTGTAAATAGTTCATTTTGATGTTGAATAGTAATCTCTTTAATGAATAGATCATAATTTGTCTTTGCTCTATTGATGGACATTGATGAACATTTCTACTGTTTTCAATTCTTAAAAATAAAGCTGCTATGAAATTCATATACAAGTCCTTGTACGAACATAGCGTTTGTTTCTCTTGGTTAAATGTGTAGAAGTAAAATGGCTATTGGTGTAACTGCAACGTATTTTGCATTTAAAAAAATTTTCAAACTATTTTCCAAAGTGGTGGTATCATGATATATGCCAGCAACAGTTTAGATTTTTTGTTGCTTCTCAATCTAGCTCAGACGAAGTACAATTAGCCTTTATAATTTTAGCCATTCTAATAGATATGTAAGCATGTCTCATTATGATTTTAATTTGTATTTCTTTAATGTCTAAATGTTGAGAAATTTGTCATGTGCTTATAAGCCATCCATATCCTTTAGGTGAATGAATGAGAGTTTCTCTTGTTCCTCATCGTCAAAAGCATTTTATGTTGTCAGTATTTTGGATTTTAGCCATTCTAATAGATGTGTAGTGATAGATCATTGTCTTATTTATTTATTTATTTTTAAAAAAGATTTTATTTATTTATTTGACAGAGAGAGAGATCACAAGAAGACGGAGAGGCAGTCAGAGAGAGAGAGAAAGGGAAGCAGGCTCCTCCTGAGCAGAGAGCCCAACGTGGAACTCGATCCCAGGACCCTGAGATCATGACCTGATCCAAAGGCAGCGGCTTAACCCACTAAGCCATCCAGGCGCCCCTCATGTTCTTTTAATTTACAATTCCTTAATTAGACATGCTGTGGATCATCACAGCATCTGTTCATATCATTATTGCCATCTCAATATCTTCTTAAGTGAGGTGTCTGTTCCAGTCCTTGCCAATTTTTCAATCAGGTCATTCATTTTCTTGTGTTTGAGTTAATAAATGAATAAATTATAATAATAAATAATAAATAAATAAATAATGAATGAATGAATGAATTTATTATTTATATTATATATGTTATATATAATATATATTATATATATTATTATATATTAAATAATTTATTAAAAATAAATTTACTAATGAGGCCAAGAATTCAGAATCACAAATACTTCAGAACTAATAATAACTGCCATCACTTGTTGTTATTGTATAAGATAAATCCTACGATCAAGTTTCAATTTTAAATTCTTACAATTTTAAATTCTTAAAACCTTATGAAGAAGCATCATTTGGAGGGAGCAGTTTTCATAATTTATCATCCATCAGCCTTTTTTTAAAGATTTTATTTATTTATTGGACACAGAGAGAGAGAGAGAGAGAGAGAGAGAGAGAGATTACAAGTAAGCAGAGAGGCAGGCAAGCAGGGAGGGAAGCAGGCTTCCTTTTGAGCAGAGCCGGATGTGGGGCTGGATCCCAGGACCCAGAGACCATGACTTGAGATGAAGGCAGAGGCTTAACCCACCACCCACGTGATGAGAGAGCCCCTCAGGTGCCCCTCATCCATCAGCCTTAATTGTTTGGAGGAAAATGTGTGGATGAGTAATGCCTTAGGGAGCTAATCTCTCTAAAGGATTTTCAATCTTTACCCCTTCAAGGTTTTTGCACAGTTCTGATAGCCTCTAAACATCCAGCTGATTTCTACAGTGACAAGCCTGTTAAAAACTGTCCTCAAACCAGGAATAGAGCTTGAAACGTACCAGTCAAGAACAACTTTGAGTCTTTTAAGGAATTTATCATCATTTCTTTGTTATGATTCCAGGTTCCTGGGATTGAGTCCCACAGTGGGCTCTCTGCTCAGCAGGGAGCCTGCTTCCATTCCTCTCTCTCTGCCTGCCCCTCTGCCTTCCTGTGATCTCTGTCAAGTAAATAAATAAACTTTAAAAAAACCATATTTTATACCAGTTATTCATGTTTATTAACTAAGATATCACAATACAAATAATACAAGCAGTTGCTCTTTATTAATACCTTCAACCAAGATCAAAAAAATATGTCATATTTTCTCCAAAAATTTTATATCATCTGATAGGTCAGATATATATAAAATTACATTTAAAGTCTTAAAAATATCAGCAATATTTTCACTTAAATGCAAATTTCAAAGAAAATCTACTTTTCCAAACACGACTTTTTATCCTATATTTTTTTTAAATTTGTCAATATCTGATCAATTGTTTAGCGAGACTATAAATGTTAGATCGAAAAAAATGATTAATAGATGTAGGTTCAAATTATTATGTTCCATTAAAAATGATTTAGTCTTTGATGAACATCTGTTTGGTAATGTGTTGTATCCAAATATAGTAAATTAATGACATATATAAAATTATAGGGAAATGACACTTTCCGTTCCATTATGAGTAGAGCTTTTAAAATGCTATTTGTCACAACCTGTCATCTTGTCATTATGTAGCATTATGTAGCATTTAAAAAATGTATACTCTTCACTTTGAAGTCTTTTAGAAATCTAAAATATGACTTTCTATGGATTGTGTTTCCATATTCCTTTATTGCCACTTTGAACAAATCCACATGCTTTGATTCAAAGGTAATAAATTCCTCTTATTTGGAAAAATGATGTTTATTTTTGTTCTCTCACCCTTAGCAGGTGGTTTCATTTTAGCACACTTCAGAGTTATAATTTTATGCTTATTAAAAACATTTATTATGATCTACATAGATGAATGAAATTTTTATTTTATTAAATTATTTGCCAAAAAATCTGTAATTTTAAAAAATGTATTTCTTTTGAAGGGTTATTTTAGAGCATTCAGAGAGGATCTAGGAGTGTGGTATTATGCAATTTTTAAGTAGGTTTGAAATGGTTATTCATATGATTGTTTCTTTGAGGCTTTTGCTTATTTTGGGTTTTTTTGTCTTCTTTTGTCTTCTTTTGTTCATTATATGCTCTAAAATATTTTGAAAGTAAATTTAAGGTATGTTTTACATAGTTTATTTTTTGAAAAAAATATTGAAATGACTTATGAAATTCAGTATATTCTCAACATTAATTTATTCTGAAATTTACCAATTGTCTACTGTCTATTATATGGCAGATATTACTTCAGACTACACTGGTAAATGAAATACTTGGATTTGTAGAACGTTTATTTTAATGGGTGAGACAATTAAAAGCTATAAACCTGAATAAAAATTGCATAGTGCATTCAAAAATGATGAGTGCAATGGGGAAAGAGAAAAATTAGATCAGGATGAGAAAAATCAAGGTTGCTAGGCAGGGGATGGGGAGGTAAGAATTTTAATAGGAAGATCGGGTTAGTTACAATGAAGCTGACAATTGAACAAACGTATGGAAAGGTGATGAATTTGCCCAGAACTATCAGCAATAAGGTCACTCCAGACAAAGGAATTGGCTATCTTGAAGGCCATTAGGTTGGATCATGCCTGGCAGATCTGAGGAATAGCAAGGAGGCCACTGTGAGGGACTGAAGAGTAGCAGGGAAAGAGATCACAGAGGTTAAATGAGTGGCTAGATCATGTAAAAGCTTAGAAGTCATTGTAAAACTGTGGCTTTATATTTGAAAACTTACTGTGTGATAGAATTTCTACTAATAACTGAGAGTTCAAATGTCCATAAAATTTCAAGGATTCTTATTCTGGTAAGACAGAATAAAGAAAAAGAGTTCATATTTTCACATGGTGTAACAAATGCTTGGAGATCCAAGTGTAGGAAGCTATGGGAGCACAGAAGAAGGCACTAAAATCACACCAATATATTTGATGACTGTGACTTTATGTAAATTTGTATTTTCTAGATTTTTTTTATAGTCATGGAATCACACAGTATATTCTATTCATTGCCTGGCTTTTCTTTTCTCAGCACCATTACTTTGAGAATCTCCAATTGTAAATAGTTCATTTTGATGTTGAATAGTAATCTCTTTAATGAATAGATCATAATTTGTCTTTGCTCTATTGATGGACATTGATGAACATTTCTACTGTTTTCAATTCTTAAAAATAAAGCTGCTATGAAATTCATATACAAGTCCTTGTACGAACATAGCGTTTGTTTCTCTTGGTTAAATGTGTAGAAGTAAAATGGCTATTGGTGTAACTGCAACGTATTTTGCATTTAAAAAAATTTTCAAACTATTTTCCAAAGTGGTGGTATCATGATATATGCCAGCAACAGTTTAGATTTTTTGTTGCTTCTCAATCTAGCTCAGACGAAGTACAATTAGCCTTTATAATTTTAGCCATTCTAA
The DNA here is from genome assembly GCF_964662115.1 of Mustela nivalis. Taxonomy (NCBI): domain Eukaryota; kingdom Metazoa; phylum Chordata; class Mammalia; order Carnivora; family Mustelidae; genus Mustela; species Mustela nivalis. The sequence continues at coordinate 123,035 of NW_028135746.1, read as the reverse complement.
TAGATATGTAAGCATGTCTCATTATGATTTTAATTTGTATTTCTTTAATGTCTAAATGTTGAGAAATTTGTCATGTGCTTATAAGCCATCCATATCCTTTAGGTGAATGAATGAGAGTTTCTCTTGTTCCTCATCGTCAAAAGCATTTTATGTTGTCAGTATTTTGGATTTTAGCCATTCTAATAGATGTGTAGTGATATATCATTGTCTTATTTATTTATTTATTTTTAAAAAAGATTTTATTTATTTATTTGACAGAGAGAGAGATCACAAGAAGACGGAGAGGCAGTCAGAGAGAGAGAGAAAGGGAAGCAGGCTCCTCCTGAGCAGAGAGCCCAACGTGGAACTCGATCCCAGGACCCTGAGATCATGACCTGATCCAAAGGCAGCGGCTTAACCCACTAAGCCATCCAGGCGCCCCTCATGTTCTTTTAATTTACAATTCCTTAATTAGACATGCTGTGGATCATCACAGCATCTGTTCATATCATTATTGCCATCTCAATATCTTCTTAAGTGAGGTGTCTGTTCCAGTCCTTGCCAATTTTTCAATCAGGTCATTCATTTTCTTGTGTTTGAGTTAATAAATGAATAAATTATAATAATAAATAATAAATAAATAAATAATGAATGAATGAATGAATTTATTATATATATTATATATGTTATATATAATATATATTATATATATTATATATATTATTATATATTAAATAATTTATTAAAAATAAATTTACTAATGAGGCCAAGAATTCAGAATCACAAATACTTCAGAACTAATAATAACTGCCATCACTTGTTGTTATTGTATAAGATAAATCCTACGATCAAGTTTCAATTTTAAATTCTTACAATTTTAAATTCTTAAAACCTTATGAAGAAGCATCATTTGGAGGGAGCAGTTTTCATAATTTATCATCCATCAGCCTTTTTTTTAAGATTTTATTTATTTATTGGACACAGAGAGAGAGAGAGAGAGAGAGAGAGAGATTACAAGTAAGCAGAGAGGCAGGCAAGCAGGGAGGGAAGCAGGCTTCCTTTTGAGCAGAGCCGGATGTGGGGCTGGATCCCAGGACCCAGAGACCATGACTTGAGATGAAGGCAGAGGCTTAACCCACCACCCACGTGATGAGAGAGCCCCTCAGGTGCCCCTCATCCATCAGCCTTAATTGTTTGGAGGAAAATGTGTGGATGAGTAATGCCTTAGGGAGCTAATCTCTCTAAAGGATTTTCAATCTTTACCCCTTCAAGGTTTTTGCACAGTTCTGATAGCCTCTAAACATCCAGCTGATTTCTACAGTGACAAGCCTGTTAAAAACTGTCCTCAAACCAGGAATAGAGCTTGAAACGTACCAGTCAAGAACAACTTTGAGTCTTTTAAGGAATTTATCATCATTTCTTTGTTATGATTCCAGGTTCCTGGGATTGAGTCCCACAGTGGGCTCTCTGCTCAGCAGGGAGCCTGCTTCCATTCCTCTCTCTCTGCCTGCCCCTCTGCCTTCCTGTGATCTCTGTCAAGTAAATAAATAAACTTTAAAAAAACCATATTTTATACCAGTTATTCATGTTTATTAACTAAGATATCACAATACAAATAATACAAGCAGTTGCTCTTTATTAATACCTTCAACCAAGATCAAAAAAATATGTCATATTTTCTCCAAAAATTTTATATCATCTGATAGGTCAGATATATATAAAATTACATTTAAAGTCTTAAAAATATCAGCAATATTTTCATTTAAATGCAAATTTCAAAGAAAATCTACTTTTCCAAACACGACTTTTTATCCTATATTTTTTTTAAATTTGTCAATATCTGATCAATTGTTTAGCGAGACTATAAATGTTAGATCGAAAAAAATGATTAATAGATGTAGGTTCAAATTATTATGTTCCATTAAAAATGATTTAGTCTTTGATGAACATCTGTTTGGTAATGTGTTGTATCCAAATATAGTAAATTAATGACATATATAAAATTATAGGGAAATGACACCTTCCGTTCCATTATGAGTAGAGCTTTTAAAATGCTATTTGTCACAACCTGTCATCTTGTCATTATGTAGCATTTAAAAAATGTATACTCTTCACTTTGAAGTCTTTTAGAAATCTAAAATATGACTTTCTATGGATTGTGTTTCCATATTCCTTTATTGCCACTTTGAACAAATCCACATGCTTTGATTCAAAGGTAATAAATTCCTCTTATTTGGAAAAATGATGTTTATTTTTGTTCTCTCACCCTTAGCAGGTGGTTTCATTTTAGCACACTTCAGAGTTATAATTTTATGCTTATTAAAAACATTTATTATGATCTACATAGATGAATGAAATTTTTATTTTATTAAATTATTTGCCAAAAAATCTGTAATTTTAAAAAATGTATTTCTTTTGAAGGGTTATTTTAGAGCATTCAGAGAGGATCTAGGAGTGTGGTATTATGCAATTTTTAAGTAGGTTTGAAATGGTTATTCATATGATTGTTTCTTTGAGGCTTTTGCTTATTTTGGGTTTTTTTGTCTTCTTTTGTCTTCTTTTGTTCATTAAATGCTCTAAAATATTTTGAAAGTAAATTTAAGGTATGTTTTACATAGTTTATTTTTTGAAAAAAATATTGAAATGACTTATGAAATTCAGTATATTCTCAACATTAATTTATTCTGAAATTTACCAATTGTCTACTGTCTATTATATGGCAGATATTACTTCAGACTACACTGGTAAATGAAATACTTGGATTTGTAGAACGTTTATTTTAATGGGTGAGACAATTAAAAGCTATAAACCTGAATAAAAATTGCATAGTGCATTCAAAAATGATGAGTGCAATGGGGAAAGAGAAAAATTAGATCAGGATGAGAAAAATCAAGGTTGCTAGGCAGGGGATGGGGAGGTAAGAATTTTAATAGGAAGATCGGGTTAGTTACAATGAAGCTGACAATTGAACAAACGTATGGAAAGGTGATGAATTTGCCCAGAACTATCAGCAATAAGGTCACTCCAGACAAAGGAATTGGCTATCTTGAAGGCCATTAGGTTGGATCATGCCTGGCAGATCTGAGGAATAGCAAGGAGGCCACTGTGAGGGACTGAAGAGTAGCAGGGAAAGAGATCACAGAGGTTAAATGAGTGGCTAGATCATGTAAAAGCTTAGAAGTCATTGTAAAACTGTGGCTTTATATTTGAAAACTTACTGTGTGATAGAATTTCTACTAATAACTGAGAGTTCAAATGTCCATAAAATTTCAAGGATTCTTATTCTGGTAAGACAGAATAAAGAAAAAGAGTTCATATTTTCACATGGTGTAACAAATGCTTGGAGATCCAAGTGTAGGAAGCTATGGGAGCACAGAAGAAGGCACTAAAATCACACCAATATATTTGATGACTGTGACTTTATGTAAATTTGTATTTTCTAGATTTTTTTTATAGTCATGGAATCACACAGTATATTCTATTCATTGCCTGGCTTTTCTTTTCTCAGCACCATTACTTTGAGAATCTCCAATTGTAAATAGTTCATTTTGATGTTGAATAGTAATCTCTTTAATGAATAGATCATAATTTGTCTTTGCTCTATTGATGGACATTGATGAACATTTCTACTGTTTTCAATTCTTAAAAATAAAGCTGCTATGAAATTCATATACAAGTCCTTGTACGAACATAGCGTTTGTTTCTCTTGGTTAAATGTGTAGAAGTAAAATGGCTATTGGTGTAACTGCAACGTATTTTGCATTTAAAAAAATTTTCAAACTATTTTCCAAAGTGGTGGTATCATGATATATGCCAGCAACAGTTTAGATTTTTTGTTGCTTCTCAATCTAGCTCAGACGAAGTACAATTAGCCTTTATAATTTTAGCCATTCTAATAGATATGTAAGCATGTCTCATTATGATTTTAATTTGTATTTCTTTAATGTCTAAATGTTGAGAAATTTGTCATGTGCTTATAAGCCATCCATATCCTTTAGGTGAATGAATGAGAGTTTCTCTTGTTCCTCATCGTCAAAAGCATTTTATGTTGTCAGTATTTTGGATTTTAGCCATTCTAATAGATGTGTAGTGATAGATCATTGTCTTATTTATTTATTTATTTTTAAAAAAGATTTTATTTATTTATTTGACAGAGAGAGAGATCACAAGAAGACGGAGAGGCAGTCAGAGAGAGAGAGAAAGGGAAGCAGGCTCCTCCTGAGCAGAGAGCCCAACGTGGAACTCGATCCCAGGACCCTGAGATCATGACCTGATCCAAAGGCAGCGGCTTAACCCACTAAGCCATCCAGGCGCCCCTCATGTTCTTTTAATTTACAATTCCTTAATTAGACATGCTGTGGATCATCACAGCATCTGTTCATATCATTATTGCCATCTCAATATCTTCTTAAGTGAGGTGTCTGTTCCAGTCCTTGCCAATTTTTCAATCAGGTCATTCATTTTCTTGTGTTTGAGTTAATAAATGAATAAATTATAATAATAAATAATAAATAAATAAATAATGAATGAATGAATGAATTTATTATTTATATTATATATGTTATATATAATATATATTATATATATTATTATATATTAAATAATTTATTAAAAATAAATTTACTAATGAGGCCAAGAATTCAGAATCACAAATACTTCAGAACTAATAATAACTGCCATCACTTGTTGTTATTGTATAAGATAAATCCTACGATCAAGTTTCAATTTTAAATTCTTACAATTTTAAATTCTTAAAACCTTATGAAGAAGCATCATTTGGAGGGAGCAGTTTTCATAATTTATCATCCATCAGCCTTTTTTTTAAGATTTTATTTATTTATTGGACACAGAGAGAGAGAGAGAGAGAGAGAGAGAGAGAGATTACAAGTAAGCAGAGAGGCAGGCAAGCAGGGAGGGAAGCAGGCTTCCTTTTGAGCAGAGCCGGATGTGGGGCTGGATCCCAGGACCCAGAGACCATGACTTGAGATGAAGGCAGAGGCTTAACCCACCACCCACGTGATGAGAGAGCCCCTCAGGTGCCCCTCATCCATCAGCCTTAATTGTTTGGAGGAAAATGTGTGGATGAGTAATGCCTTAGGGAGCTAATCTCTCTAAAGGATTTTCAATCTTTACCCCTTCAAGGTTTTTGCACAGTTCTGATAGCCTCTAAACATCCAGCTGATTTCTACAGTGACAAGCCTGTTAAAAACTGTCCTCAAACCAGGAATAGAGCTTGAAACGTACCAGTCAAGAACAACTTTGAGTCTTTTAAGGAATTTATCATCATTTCTTTGTTATGATTCCAGGTTCCTGGGATTGAGTCCCACAGTGGGCTCTCTGCTCAGCAGGGAGCCTGCTTCCATTCCTCTCTCTCTGCCTGCCCCTCTGCCTTCCTGTGATCTCTGTCAAGTAAATAAATAAACTTTAAAAAAACCATATTTTATACCAGTTATTCATGTTTATTAACTAAGATATCACAATACAAATAATACAAGCAGTTGCTCTTTATTAATACCTTCAACCAAGATCAAAAAAATATGTCATATTTTCTCCAAAAATTTTATATCATCTGATAGGTCAGATATATATAAAATTACATTTAAAGTCTTAAAAATATCAGCAATATTTTCACTTAAATGCAAATTTCAAAGAAAATCTACTTTTCCAAACACGACTTTTTATCCTATATTTTTTTTAAATTTGTCAATATCTGATCAATTGTTTAGCGAGACTATAAATGTTAGATCGAAAAAAATGATTAATAGATGTAGGTTCAAATTATTATGTTCCATTAAAAATGATTTAGTCTTTGATGAACATCTGTTTGGTAATGTGTTGTATCCAAATATAGTAAATTAATGACATATATAAAATTATAGGGAAATGACACTTTCAGTTCCATTATGAGTAGAGCTTTTAAAATGCTATTTGTCACAACCTGTCATCTTGTCATTATGTAGCATTATGTAGCATTTAAAAAATGTATACTCTTCACTTTGAAGTCTTTTAGAAATCTAAAATATGACTTTCTATGGATTGTGTTTCCATATTCCTTTATTGCCACTTTGAACAAATCCACATGCTTTGATTCAAAGGTAATAAATTCCTCTTATTTGGAAAAATGATGTTTATTTTTGTTCTCTCACCCTTAGCAGGTGGTTTCATTTTAGCACACTTCAGAGTTATAATTTTATGCTTATTAAAAACATTTATTATGATCTACATAGATGAATGAAATTTTTATTTTATTAAATTATTTGCCAAAAAATCTGTAATTTTAAAAAATGTATTTCTTTTGAAGGGTTATTTTAGAGCATTCAGAGAGGATCTAGGAGTGTGGTATTATGCAATTTTTAAGTAGGTTTGAAATGGTTATTCATATGATTGTTTCTTTGAGGCTTTTGCTTATTTTGGGTTTTTTTGTCTTCTTTTGTCTTCTTTTGTTCATTATATGCTCTAAAATATTTTGAAAGTAAATTTAAGGTATGTTTTACATAGTTTATTTTTTGAAAAAAATATTGAAATGACTTATGAAATTCAGTATATTCTCAACATTAATTTATTCTGAAATTTACCAATTGTCTACTGTCTATTATATGGCAGATATTACTTCAGACTACACTGGTAAATGAAATACTTGGATTTGTAGAACGTTTATTTTAATGGGTGAGACAATTAAAAGCTATAAACCTGAATAAAAATTGCATAGTGCATTCAAAAATGATGAGTGCAATGGGGAAAGAGAAAAATTAGATCAGGATGAGAAAAATCAAGGTTGCTAGGCAGGGGATGGGGAGGTAAGAATTTTAATAGGAAGATCGGGTTAGTTACAATGAAGCTGACAATTGAACAAACGTATGGAAAGGTGATGAATTTGCCCAGAACTATCAGCAATAAGGTCACTCCAGACAAAGGAATTGGCTATCTTGAAGGCCATTAGGTTGGATCATGCCTGGCAGATCTGAGGAATAGCAAGGAGGCCACTGTGAGGGACTGAAGAGTAGCAGGGAAAGAGATCACAGAGGTTAAATGAGTGGCTAGATCATGTAAAAGCTTAGAAGTCATTGTAAAACTGTGGCTTTATATTTGAAAACTTACTGTGTGATAGAATTTCTACTAATAACTGAGAGTTCAAATGTCCATAAAATTTCAAGGATTCTTATTCTGGTAAGACAGAATAAAGAAAAAGAGTTCATATTTTCACATGGTGTAACAAATGCTTGGAGATCCAAGTGTAGGAAGCTATGGGAGCACAGAAGAAGGCACTAAAATCACACCAATATATTTGATGACTGTGACTTTATGTAAATTTGTATTTTCTAGATTTTTTTTATAGTCATGGAATCACACAGTATATTCTATTCATTGCCTGGCTTTTCTTTTCTCAGCACCATTACTTTGAGAATCTCCAATTGTAAATAGTTCATTTTGATGTTGAATAGTAATCTCTTTAATGAATAGATCATAATTTGTCTTTGCTCTATTGATGGACATTGATGAACATTTCTACTGTTTTCAATTCTTAAAAATAAAGCTGCTATGAAATTCATATACAAGTCCTTGTACGAACATAGCGTTTGTTTCTCTTGGTTAAATGTGTAGAAGTAAAATGGCTATTGGTGTAACTGCAACGTATTTTGCATTTAAAAAAATTTTCAAACTATTTTCCAAAGTGGTGGTATCATGATATATGCCAGCAACAGTTTAGATTTTTTGTTGCTTCTCAATCTAGCTCAGACGAAGTACAATTAGCCTTTATAATTTTAGCCATTCTAATAGATATGTAAGCATGTCTCATTATGATTTTAATTTGTATTTCTTTAATGTCTAAATGTTGAGAAATTTGTCATGTGCTTATAAGCCATCCATATCCTTTAGGTGAATGAATGAGAGTTTCTCTTGTTCCTCATCGTCAAAAGCATTTTATGTTGTCAGTATTTTGGATTTTAGCCATTCTAATAGATGTGTAGTGATATATCATTGTCTTATTTATTTATTTATTTTTAAAAAAGATTTTATTTATTTATTTGACAGAGAGAGAGATCACAAGAAGACGGAGAGGCAGTCAGAGAGAGAGAGAAAGGGAAGCAGGCTCCTCCTGAGCAGAGAGCCCAACGTGGAACTCGATCCCAGGACCCTGAGATCATGACCTGATCCAAAGGCAGCGGCTTAACCCACTAAGCCATCCAGGCGCCCCTCATGTTCTTTTAATTTACAATTCCTTAATTAGACATGCTGTGGATCATCACAGCATCTGTTCATATCATTATTGCCATCTCAATATCTTCTTAAGTGAGGTGTCTGTTCCAGTCCTTGCCAATTTTTCAATCAGGTCATTCATTTTCTTGTGTTTGAGTTAATAAATGAATAAATTATAATAATAAATAATAAATAAATAAATAATGAATGAATGAATGAATTTATTATATATATTATATATGTTATATATAATATATATTATATATATTATTATATATTAAATAATTTATTAAAAATAAATTTACTAATGAGGCCAAGAATTCAGAATCACAAATACTTCAGAACTAATAATAACTGCCATCACTTGTTGTTATTGTATAAGATAAATCCTACGATCAAGTTTCAATTTTAAATTCTTACAATTTTAAATTCTTAAAACCTTATGAAGAAGCATCATTTGGAGGGAGCAGTTTTCATAATTTATCATCCATCAGCCTTTTTTTTAAGATTTTATTTATTTATTGGACACAGAGAGAGAGAGAGAGAGAGAGAGAGAGAGAGATTACAAGTAAGCAGAGAGGCAGGCAAGCAGGGAGGGAAGCAGGCTTCCTTTTGAGCAGAGCCGGATGTGGGGCTGGATCCCAGGACCCAGAGACCATGACTTGAGATGAAGGCAGAGGCTTAACCCACCACCCACGTGATGAGAGAGCCCCTCAGGTGCCCCTCATCCATCAGCCTTAATTGTTTGGAGGAAAATGTGTGGATGAGTAATGCCTTAGGGAGCTAATCTCTCTAAAGGATTTTCAATCTTTACCCCTTCAAGGTTTTTGCACAGTTCTGATAGCCTCTAAACATCCAGCTGATTTCTACAGTGACAAGCCTGTTAAAAACTGTCCTCAAACCAGGAATAGAGCTTGAAACGTACCAGTCAAGAACAACTTTGAGTCTTTTAAGGAATTTATCATCATTTCTTTGTTATGATTCCAGGTTCCTGGGATTGAGTCCCACAGTGGGCTCTCTGCTCAGCAGGGAGCCTGCTTCCATTCCTCTCTCTCTGCCTGCCCCTCTGCCTTCCTGTGATCTCTGTCAAGTAAATAAATAAACTTTAAAAAAACCATATTTTATACCAGTTATTCATGTTTATTAACTAAGATATCACAATACAAATAATACAAGCAGTTGCTCTTTATTAATACCTTCAACCAAGATCAAAAAAATATGTCATATTTTCTCCAAAAATTTTATATCATCTGATAGGTCAGATATATATAAAATTACATTTAAAGTCTTAAAAATATCAGCAATATTTTCACTTAAATGCAAATTTCAAAGAAAATCTACTTTTCCAAACACGACTTTTTATCCTATATTTTTTTTAAATTTGTCAATATCTGATCAATTGTTTAGCGAGACTATAAATGTTAGATCGAAAAAAATGATTAATAGATGTAGGTTCAAATTATTATGTTCCATTAAAAATGATTTAGTCTTTGATGAACATCTGTTTGGTAATGTGTTGTATCCAAATATAGTAAATTAATGACATATATAAAATTATAGGGAAATGACACTTTCAGTTCCATTATGAGTAGAGCTTTTAAAATGCTATTTGTCACAACCTGTCATCTTGTCATTATGTAGCATTATGTAGCATTTAAAAAATGTATACTCTTCACTTTGAAGTCTTTTAGAAATCTAAAATATGACTTTCTATGGATTGTGTTTCCATATTCCTTTATTGCCACTTTGAACAAATCCACATGCTTTGATTCAAAGGTAATAAATTCCTCTTATTTGGAAAAATGATGTTTATTTTTGTTCTCTCACCCTTAGCAGGTGGTTTCATTTTAGCACACTTCAGAGTTATAATTTTATGCTTATTAAAAACATTTATTATGATCTACATAGATGAATGAAATTTTTATTTTATTAAATTATTTGCCAAAAAATCTGTAATTTTAAAAAATGTATTTCTTTTGAAGGGTTATTTTAGAGCATTCAGAGAGGATCTAGGAGTGTGGTATTATGCAATTTTTAAGTAGGTTTGAAATGGTTATTCATATGATTGTTTCTTTGAGGCTTTTGCTTATTTTGGGTTTTTTTGTCTTCTTTTGTCTTCTTTTGTTCATTATATGCTCTAAAATATTTTGAAAGTAAATTTAAGGTATGTTTTACATAGTTTATTTTTTGAAAAAAATATTGAAATGACTTATGAAATTCAGTATATTCTCAACATTAATTTATTCTGAAATTTACCAATTGTCTACTGTCTATTATATGGCAGATATTACTTCAGACTACACTGGTAAATGAAATACTTGGATTTGTAGAACGTTTATTTTAATGGGTGAGACAATTAAAAGCTATAAACCTGAATAAAAATTGCATAGTGCATTCAAAAATGATGAGTGCAATGGGGAAAGAGAAAAATTAGATCAGGATGAGAAAAATCAAGGTTGCTAGGCAGGGGATGGGGAGGTAAGAATTTTAATAGGAAGATCGGGTTAGTTACAATGAAGCTGACAATTGAACAAACGTATGGAAAGGTGATGAATTTGCCCAGAACTATCAGCAATAAGGTCACTCCAGACAAAGGAATTGGCTATCTTGAAGGCCATTAGGTTGGATCATGCCTGGCAGATCTGAGGAATAGCAAGGAGGCCACTGTGAGGGACTGAAGAGTAGCAGGGAAAGAGATCACAGAGGTTAAATGAGTGGCTAGATCATGTAAAAGCTTAGAAGTCATTGTAAAACTGTGGCTTTATATTTGAAAACTTACTGTGTGATAGAATTTCTACTAATAACTGAGAGTTCAAATGTCCATAAAATTTCAAGGATTCTTATTCTGGTAAGACAGAATAAAGAAAAAGAGTTCATATTTTCACATGGTGTAACAAATGCTTGGAGATCCAAGTGTAGGAAGCTATGGGAGCACAGAAGAAGGCACTAAAATCACACCAATATATTTGATGACTGTGACTTTATGTAAATTTGTATTTTCTAGATTTTTTTTATAGTCATGGAATCACACAGTATATTCTATTCATTGCCTGGCTTTTCTTTTCTCAGCACCATTACTTTGAGAATCTCCAATTGTAAATAGTTCATTTTGATGTTGAATAGTAATCTCTTTAATGAATAGATCATAATTTGTCTTTGCTCTATTGATGGACATTGATGAACATTTCTACTGTTTTCAATTCTTAAAAATAAAGCTGCTATGAAATTCATATACAAGTCCTTGTACGAACATAGCGTTTGTTTCTCTTGGTTAAATGTGTAGAAGTAAAATGGCTATTGGTGTAACTGCAACGTATTTTGCATTTAAAAAAATTTTCAAACTATTTTCCAAAGTGGTGGTATCATGATATATGCCAGCAACAGTTTAGATTTTTTGTTGCTTCTCAATCTAGCTCAGACGAAGTACAATTAGCCTTTATAATTTTAGCCATTCTAATAGATATGTAAGCATGTCTCATTATGATTTTAATTTGTATTTCTTTAATGTCTAAATGTTGAGAAATTTGTCATGTGCTTATAAGCCATCCATATCCTTTAGGTGAATGAATGAGAGTTTCTCTTGTTCCTCATCGTCAAAAGCATTTTATGTTGTCAGTATTTTGGATTTTAGCCATTCTAATAGATGTGTAGTGATATATCATTGTCTTATTTATTTATTTATTTTTAAAAAAGATTTTATTTATTTATTTGACAGAGAGAGAGATCACAAGAAGACGGAGAGGCAGTCAGAGAGAGAGAGAAAGGGAAGCAGGCTCCTCCTGAGCAGAGAGCCCAACGTGGAACTCGATCCCAGGACCCTGAGATCATGACCTGATCCAAAGGCAGCGGCTTAACCCACTAAGCCATCCAGGCGCCCCTCATGTTCTTTTAATTTACAATTCCTTAATTAGACATGCTGTGGATCATCACAGCATCTGTTCATATCATTATTGCCATCTCAATATCTTCTTAAGTGAGGTGTCTGTTCCAGTCCTTGCCAATTTTTCAATCAGGTCATTCATTTTCTTGTGTTTGAGTTAATAAATGAATAAATTATAATAATAAATAATAAATAAATAAATAATGAATGAATGAATGAATTTATTATATATATTATATATGTTATATATAATATATATTATATATATTATTATATATTAAATAATTTATTAAAAATAAATTTACTAATGAGGCCAAGAATTCAGAATCACAAATACTTCAGAACTAATAATAACTGCCATCACTTGTTGTTATTGTATAAGATAAATCCTACGATCAAGTTTCAATTTTAAATTCTTACAATTTTAAATTCTTAAAACCTTATGAAGAAGCATCATTTGGAGGGAGCAGTTTTCATAATTTATCATCCATCAGCCTTTTTTTTAAGATTTTATTTATTTATTGGACACAGAGAGAGAGAGAGAGAGAGAGAGAGAGAGAGAGAGATTACAAGTAAGCAGAGAGGCAGGCAAGCAGGGAGGGAAGCAGGCTTCCTTTTGAGCAGAGCCGGATGTGGGGCTGGATCCCAGGACCCAGAGACCATGACTTGAGATGAAGGCAGAGGCTTAACCCACCACCCACGTGATGAGAGAGCCCCTCAGGTGCCCCTCATCCATCAGCCTTAATTGTTTGGAGGAAAATGTGTGGATGAGTAATGCCTTAGGGAGCTAATCTCTCTAAAGGATTTTCAATCTTTACCCCTTCAAGGTTTTTGCACAGTTCTGATAGCCTCTAAACATCCAGCTGATTTCTACAGTGACAAGCCTGTTAAAAACTGTCCTCAAACCAGGAATAGAGCTTGAAACGTACCAGTCAAGAACAACTTTGAGTCTTTTAAGGAATTTATCATCATTTCTTTGTTATGATTCCAGGTTCCTGGGATTGAGTCCCACAGTGGGCTCTCTGCTCAGCAGGGAGCCTGCTTCCATTCCTCTCTCTCTGCCTGCCCCTCTGCCTTCCTGTGATCTCTGTCAAGTAAATAAATAAACTTTAAAAAAACCATATTTTATACCAGTTATTCATGTTTATTAACTAAGATATCACAATACAAATAATACAAGCAGTTGCTCTTTATTAATACCTTCAATCAAGATCAAAAAAATATGTCATATTTTCTCCAAAAATTTTATATCATCTGATAGGTCAGATATATATAAAATTACATTTAAAGTCTTAAAAATATCAGCAATATTTTCATTTAAATGCAAATTTCAAAGAAAATCTACTTTTCCAAACACGACTTTTTATCCTATATTTTTTTTAAATTTGTCAATATCTGATCAATTGTTTAGCGAGACTATAAATGTTAGATCGAAAAAAATGATTAATAGATGTAGGTTCAAATTATTATGTTCCATTAAAAATGATTTAGTCTTTGATGAACATCTGTTTGGTAATGTGTTGTATCCAAATATAGTAAATTAATGACATATATAAAATTATAGGGAAATGACACTTTCCGTTCCATTATGAGTAGAGCTTTTAAAATGCTATTTGTCACAACCTGTCATCTTGTCATTATGTAGCATTATGTAGCATTTAAAAAATGTATACTCTTCACTTTGAAGTCTTTTAGAAATCTAAAATATGACTTTCTATGGATTGTGTTTCCATATTCCTTTATTGCCACTTTGAACAAATCCACATGCTTTGATTCAAAGGTAATAAATTCCTCTTATTTGGAAAAATGATGTTTATTTTTGTTCTCTCACCCTTAGCAGGTGGTTTCATTTTAGCACACTTCAGAGTTATAATTTTATGCTTATTAAAAACATTTATTATGATCTACATAGATGAATGAAATTTTTATTTTATTAAATTATTTGCCAAAAAATCTGTAATTTTAAAAAATGTATTTCTTTTGAAGGGTTATTTTAGAGCATTCAGAGAGGATCTAGGAGTGTGGTATTATGCAATTTTTAAGTAGGTTTGAAATGGTTATTCATATGATTGTTTCTTTGAGGCTTTTGCTTATTTTGGGTTTTTTTGTCTTCTTTTGTCTTCTTTTGTTCATTATATGCTCTAAAATATTTTGAAAGTAAATTTAAGGTATGTTTTACATAGTTTATTTTTTGAAAAAAATATTGAAATGACTTATGAAATTCAGTATATTCTCAACATTAATTTATTCTGAAATTTACCAATTGTCTACTGTCTATTATATGGCAGATATTACTTCAGACTACACTGGTAAATGAAATACTTGGATTTGTAGAACGTTTATTTTAATGGGTGAGACAATTAAAAGCTATAAACCTGAATAAAAATTGCATAGTGCATTCAAAAATGATGAGTGCAATGGGGAAAGAGAAAAATTAGATCAGGATGAGAAAAATCAAGGTTGCTAGGCAGGGGATGGGGAGGTAAGAATTTTAATAGGAAGATCGGGTTAGTTACAATGAAGCTGACAATTGAACAAACGTATGGAAAGGTGATGAATTTGCCCAGAACTATCAGCAATAAGGTCACTCCAGACAAAGGAATTGGCTATCTTGAAGGCCATTAGGTTGGATCATGCCTGGCAGATCTGAGGAATAGCAAGGAGGCCACTGTGAGGGACTGAAGAGTAGCAGGGAAAGAGATCACAGAGGTTAAATGAGTGGCTAGATCATGTAAAAGCTTAGAAGTCATTGTAAAACTGTGGCTTTATATTTGAAAACTTACTGTGTGATAGAATTTCTACTAATAACTGAGAGTTCAAATGTCCATAAAATTTCAAGGATTCTTATTCTGGTAAGACAGAATAAAGAAAAAGAGTTCATATTTTCACATGGTGTAACAAATGCTTGGAGATCCAAGTGTAGGAAGCTATGGGAGCACAGAAGAAGGCACTAAAATCACACCAATATATTTGATGACTGTGACTTTATGTAAATTTGTATTTTCTAGATTTTTTTTATAGTCATGGAATCACACAGTATATTCTATTCATTGCCTGGCTTTTCTTTTCTCAGCACCATTACTTTGAGAATCTCCAATTGTAAATAGTTCATTTTGATGTTGAATAGTAATCTCTTTAATGAATAGATCATAATTTGTCTTTGCTCTATTGATGGACATTGATGAACATTTCTACTGTTTTCAATTCTTAAAAATAAAGCTGCTATGAAATTCATATACAAGTCCTTGTACGAACATAGCGTTTGTTTCTCTTGGTTAAATGTGTAGAAGTAAAATGGCTATTGGTGTAACTGCAACGTATTTTGCATTTAAAAAAATTTTCAAACTATTTTCCAAAGTGGTGGTATCATGATATATGCCAGCAACAGTTTAGATTTTTTGTTGCTTCTCAATCTAGCTCAGACGAAGTACAATTAGCCTTTATAATTTTAGCCATTCTAATAGATATGTAAGCATGTCTCATTATGATTTTAATTTGTATTTCTTTAATGTCTAAATGTTGAGAAATTTGTCATGTGCTTATAAGCCATCCATATACTTTAGGTGAATGAATGAGAGTTTCTCTTGTTCCTCATCGTCAAAAGCATTTTATGTTGTCAGTATTTTGGATTTTAGCCATTCTAATAGATGTGTAGTGATAGATCATTGTCTTATTTATTTATTTATTTTTAAAAAAGATTTTATTTATTTATTTGACAGAGAGAGAGATCACAAGAAGACGGAGAGGCAGTCAGAGAGAGAGAGAAAGGGAAGCAGGCTCCTCCTGAGCAGAGAGCCCAACGTGGAACTCGATCCCAGGACCCTGAGATCATGACCTGATCCAAAGGCAGCGGCTTAACCCACTAAGCCATCCAGGCGCCCCTCATGTTCTTTTAATTTACAATTCCTTAATTAGACATGCTGTGGATCATCACAGCATCTGTTCATATCATTATTGCCATCTCAATATCTTCTTAAGTGAGGTGTCTGTTCCAGTCCTTGCCAATTTTTCAATCAGGTCATTCATTTTCTTGTGTTTGAGTTAATAAATGAATAAATTATAATAATAAATAATAAATAAATAAATAATGAATGAATGAATGAATTTATTATATATATTATATATGTTATATATAATATATATTATATATATTATTATATATTAAATAATTTATTAAAAATAAATTTACTAATGAGGCCAAGAATTCAGAATCACAAATACTTCAGAACTAATAATAACTGCCATCACTTGTTGTTATTGTATAAGATAAATCCTACGATCAAGTTTCAATTTTAAATTCTTACAATTTTAAATTCTTAAAACCTTATGAAGAAGCATCATTTGGAGGGAGCAGTTTTCATAATTTATCATCCATCAGCCTTTTTTTTAAGATTTTATTTATTTATTGGACACAGAGAGAGAGAGAGAGAGAGAGAGAGAGAGAGAGATTACAAGTAAGCAGAGAGGCAGGCAAGCAGGGAGGGAAGCAGGCTTCCTTTTGAGCAGAGCCGGATGTGGGGCTGGATCCCAGGACCCAGAGACCATGACTTGAGATGAAGGCAGAGGCTTAACCCACCACCCACGTGATGAGAGAGCCCCTCAGGTGCCCCTCATCCATCAGCCTTAATTGTTTGGAGGAAAATGTGTGGATGAGTAATGCCTTAGGGAGCTAATCTCTCTAAAGGATTTTCAATCTTTACCCCTTCAAGGTTTTTGCACAGTTCTGATAGCCTCTAAACATCCAGCTGATTTCTACAGTGACAAGCCTGTTAAAAACTGTCCTCAAACCAGGAATAGAGCTTGAAACGTACCAGTCAAGAACAACTTTGAGTCTTTTAAGGAATTTATCATCATTTCTTTGTTATGATTCCAGGTTCCTGGGATTGAGTCCCACAGTGGGCTCTCTGCTCAGCAGGGAGCCTGCTTCCATTCCTCTCTCTCTGCCTGCCCCTCTGCCTTCCTGTGATCTCTGTCAAGTAAATAAATAAACTTTAAAAAAACCATATTTTATACCAGTTATTCATGTTTATTAACTAAGATATCACAATACAAATAATACAAGCAGTTGCTCTTTATTAATACCTTCAACCAAGATCAAAAAAATATGTCATATTTTCTCCAAAAATTTTATATCATCTGATAGGTCAGATATATATAAAATTACATTTAAAGTCTTAAAAATATCAGCAATATTTTCACTTAAATGCAAATTTCAAAGAAAATCTACTTTTCCAAACACGACTTTTTATCCTATATTTTTTTTAAATTTGTCAATATCTGATCAATTGTTTAGCGAGACTATAAATGTTAGATCGAAAAAAATGATTAATAGATGTAGGTTCAAATTATTATGTTCCATTAAAAATGATTTAGTCTTTGATGAACATCTGTTTGGTAATGTGTTGTATCCAAATATAGTAAATTAATGACATATATAAAATTATAGGGAAATGACACTTTCCGTTCCATTATGAGTAGAGCTTTTAAAATGCTATTTGTCACAACCTGTCATCTTGTCATTATGTAGCATTATGTAGCATTTAAAAAATGTATACTCTTCACTTTGAAGTCTTTTAGAAATCTAAAATATGACTTTCTATGGATTGTGTTTCCATATTCCTTTATTGCCACTTTGAACAAATCCACATGCTTTGATTCAAAGGTAATAAATTCCTCTTATTTGGAAAAATGATGTTTATTTTTGTTCTCTCACCCTTAGCAGGTGGTTTCATTTTAGCACACTTCAGAGTTATAATTTTATGCTTATTAAAAACATTTATTATGATCTACATAGATGAATGAAATTTTTATTTTATTAAATTATTTGCCAAAAAATCTGTAATTTTAAAAAATGTATTTCTTTTGAAGGGTTATTTTAGAGCATTCAGAGAGGATCTAGGAGTGTGGTATTATGCAATTTTTAAGTAGGTTTGAAATGGTTATTCATATGATTGTTTCTTTGAGGCTTTTGCTTATTTTGGGTTTTTTTGTCTTCTTTTGTCTTCTTTTGTTCATTATATGCTCTAAAATATTTTGAAAGTAAATTTAAGGTATGTTTTACATAGTTTATTTTTTGAAAAAAATATTGAAATGACTTATGAAATTCAGTATATTCTCAACATTAATTTATTCTGAAATTTACCAATTGTCTACTGTCTATTATATGGCAGATATTACTTCAGACTACACTGGTAAATGAAATACTTGGATTTGTAGAACGTTTATTTTAATGGGTGAGACAATTAAAAGCTATAAACCTGAATAAAAATTGCATAGTGCATTCAAAAATGATGAGTGCAATGGGGAAAGAGAAAAATTAGATCAGGATGAGAAAAATCAAGGTTGCTAGGCAGGGGATGGGGAGGTAAGAATTTTAATAGGAAGATCGGGTTAGTTACAATGAAGCTGACAATTGAACAAACGTATGGAAAGGTGATGAATTTGCCCAGAACTATCAGCAATAAGGTCACTCCAGACAAAGGAATTGGCTATCTTGAAGGCCATTAGGTTGGATCATGCCTGGCAGATCTGAGGAATAGCAAGGAGGCCACTGTGAGGGACTGAAGAGTAGCAGGGAAAGAGATCACAGAGGTTAAATGAGTGGCTAGATCATGTAAAAGCTTAGAAGTCATTGTAAAACTGTGGCTTTATATTTGAAAACTTACTGTGTGATAGAATTTCTACTAATAACTGAGAGTTCAAATGTCCATAAAATTTCAAGGATTCTTATTCTGGTAAGACAGAATAAAGAAAAAGAGTTCATATTTTCACATGGTGTAACAAATGCTTGGAGATCCAAGTGTAGGAAGCTATGGGAGCACAGAAGAAGGCACTAAAATCACACCAATATATTTGATGACTGTGACTTTATGTAAATTTGTATTTTCTAGATTTTTTTTATAGTCATGGAATCACACAGTATATTCTATTCATTGCCTGGCTTTTCTTTTCTCAGCACCATTACTTTGAGAATCTCCAATTGTAAATAGTTCATTTTGATGTTGAATAGTAATCTCTTTAATGAATAGATCATAATTTGTCTTTGCTCTATTGATGGACATTGATGAACATTTCTACTGTTTTCAATTCTTAAAAATAAAGCTGCTATGAAATTCATATACAAGTCCTTGTACGAACATAGCGTTTGTTTCTCTTGGTTAAATGTGTAGAAGTAAAATGGCTATTGGTGTAACTGCAACGTATTTTGCATTTAAAAAAATTTTCAAACTATTTTCCAAAGTGGTGGTATCATGATATATGCCAGCAACAGTTTAGATTTTTTGTTGCTTCTCAATCTAGCTCAGACGAAGTACAATTAGCCTTTATAATTTTAGCCATTCTAATAGATATGTAAGCATGTCTCATTATGATTTTAATTTGTATTTCTTTAATGTCTAAATGTTGAGAAATTTGTCATGTGCTTATAAGCCATCCATATCCTTTAGGTGAATGAATGAGAGTTTCTCTTGTTCCTCATCGTCAAAAGCATTTTATGTTGTCAGTATTTTGGATTTTAGCCATTCTAATAGATGTGTAGTGATAGATCATTGTCTTATTTATTTATTTATTTTTAAAAAAGATTTTATTTATTTATTTGACAGAGAGAGAGATCACAAGAAGACGGAGAGGCAGTCAGAGAGAGAGAGAAAGGGAAGCAGGCTCCTCCTGAGCAGAGAGCCCAACGTGGAACTCGATCCCAGGACCCTGAGATCATGACCTGATCCAAAGGCAGCGGCTTAACCCACTAAGCCATCCAGGCGCCCCTCATGTTCTTTTAATTTACAATTCCTTAATTAGACATGCTGTGGATCATCACAGCATCTGTTCATATCATTATTGCCATCTCAATATCTTCTTAAGTGAGGTGTCTGTTCCAGTCCTTGCCAATTTTTCAATCAGGTCATTCATTTTCTTGTGTTTGAGTTAATAAATGAATAAATTATAATAATAAATAATAAATAAATAAATAATGAATGAATGAATGAATTTATTATATATATTATATATGTTATATATAATATATATTATATATATTATTATATATTAAATAATTTATTAAAAATAAATTTACTAATGAGGCCAAGAATTCAGAATCACAAATACTTCAGAACTAATAATAACTGCCATCACTTGTTGTTATTGTATAAGATAAATCCTACGATCAAGTTTCAATTTTAAATTCTTACAATTTTAAATTCTTAAAACCTTATGAAGAAGCATCATTTGGAGGGAGCAGTTTTCATAATTTATCATCCATCAGCCTTTTTTTTAAGATTTTATTTATTTATTGGACACAGAGAGAGAGAGAGAGAGAGAGAGAGAGAGAGAGAGATTACAAGTAAGCAGAGAGGCAGGCAAGCAGGGAGGGAAGCAGGCTTCCTTTTGAGCAGAGCCGGATGTGGGGCTGGATCCCAGGACCCAGAGACCATGACTTGAGATGAAGGCAGAGGCTTAACCCACCACCCACGTGATGAGAGAGCCCCTCAGGTGCCCCTCATCCATCAGCCTTAATTGTTTGGAGGAAAATGTGTGGATGAGTAATGCCTTAGGGAGCTAATCTCTCTAAAGGATTTTCAATCTTTACCCCTTCAAGGTTTTTGCACAGTTCTGATAGCCTCTAAACATCCAGCTGATTTCTACAGTGACAAGCCTGTTAAAAACTGTCCTCAAACCAGGAATAGAGCTTGAAACGTACCAGTCAAGAACAACTTTGAGTCTTTTAAGGAATTTATCATCATTTCTTTGTTATGATTCCAGGTTCCTGGGATTGAGTCCCACAGTGGGCTCTCTGCTCAGCAGGGAGCCTGCTTCCATTCCTCTCTCTCTGCCTGCCCCTCTGCCTTCCTGTGATCTCTGTCAAGTAAATAAATAAACTTTAAAAAAACCATATTTTATACCAGTTATTCATGTTTATTAACTAAGATATCACAATACAAATAATACAAGCAGTTGCTCTTTATTAATACCTTCAACCAAGATCAAAAAAATATGTCATATTTTCTCCAAAAATTTTATATCATCTGATAGGTCAGATATATATAAAATTACATTTAAAGTCTTAAAAATATCAGCAATATTTTCACTTAAATGCAAATTTCAAAGAAAATCTACTTTTCCAAACACGACTTTTTATCCTATATTTTTTTTAAATTTGTCAATATCTGATCAATTGTTTAGCGAGACTATAAATGTTAGATCGAAAAAAATTATTAATAGATGTAGGTTCAAATTATTATGTTCCATTAAAAATGATTTAGTCTTTGATGAACATCTGTTTGGTAATGTGTTGTATCCAAATATAGTAAATTAATGACATATATAAAATTATAGGGAAATGACACTTTCAGTTCCATTATGAGTAGAGCTTTTAAAATGCTATTTGTCACAACCTGTCATCTTGTCATTATGTAGCATTATGTAGCATTTAAAAAATGTATACTCTTCACTTTGAAGTCTTTTAGAAATCTAAAATATGACTTTCTATGGATTGTGTTTCCATATTCCTTTATTGCCACTTTGAACAAATCCACATGCTTTGATTCAAAGGTAATAAATTCCTCTTATTTGGAAAAATGATGTTTATTTTTGTTCTCTCACCCTTAGCAGGTGGTTTCATTTTAGCACACTTCAGAGTTATAATTTTATGCTTATTAAAAACATTTATTATGATCTACATAGATGAATGAAATTTTTATTTTATTAAATTATTTGCCAAAAAATCTGTAATTTTAAAAAATGTATTTCTTTTGAAGGGTTATTTTAGAGCATTCAGAGAGGATCTAGGAGTGTGGTATTATGCAATTTTTAAGTAGGTTTGAAATGGTTATTCATATGATTGTTTCTTTGAGGCTTTTGCTTATTTTGGGTTTTTTTGTCTTCTTTTGTCTTCTTTTGTTCATTATATGCTCTAAAATATTTTGAAAGTAAATTTAAGGTATGTTTTACATAGTTTATTTTTTGAAAAAAATATTGAAATGACTTATGAAATTCAGTATATTCTCAACATTAATTTATTCTGAAATTTACCAATTGTCTACTGTCTATTATATGGCAGATATTACTTCAGACTACACTGGTAAATGAAATACTTGGATTTGTAGAACGTTTATTTTAATGGGTGAGACAATTAAAAGCTATAAACCTGAATAAAAATTGCATAGTGCATTCAAAAATGATGAGTGCAATGGGGAAAGAGAAAAATTAGATCAGGATGAGAAAAATCAAGGTTGCTAGGCAGGGGATGGGGAGGTAAGAATTTTAATAGGAAGATCGGGTTAGTTACAATGAAGCTGACAATTGAACAAACGTATGGAAAGGTGATGAATTTGCCCAGAACTATCAGCAATAAGGTCACTCCAGACAAAGGAATTGGCTATCTTGAAGGCCATTAGGTTGGATCATGCCTGGCAGATCTGAGGAATAGCAAGGAGGCCACTGTGAGGGACTGAAGAGTAGCAGGGAAAGAGATCACAGAGGTTAAATGAGTGGCTAGATCATGTAAAAGCTTAGAAGTCATTGTAAAACTGTGGCTTTATATTTGAAAACTTACTGTGTGATAGAATTTCTACTAATAACTGAGAGTTCAAATGTCCATAAAATTTCAAGGATTCTTATTCTGGTAAGACAGAATAAAGAAAAAGAGTTCATATTTTCACATGGTGTAACAAATGCTTGGAGATCCAAGTGTAGGAAGCTATGGGAGCACAGAAGAAGGCACTAAAATCACACCAATATATTTGATGACTGTGACTTTATGTAAATTTGTATTTTCTAGATTTTTTTTATAGTCATGGAATCACACAGTATATTCTATTCATTGCCTGGCTTTTCTTTTCTCAGCACCATTACTTTGAGAATCTCCAATTGTAAATAGTTCATTTTGATGTTGAATAGTAATCTCTTTAATGAATAGATCATAATTTGTCTTTGCTCTATTGATGGACATTGATGAACATTTCTACTGTTTTCAATTCTTAAAAATAAAGCTGCTATGAAATTCATATACAAGTCCTTGTACGAACATAGCGTTTGTTTCTCTTGGTTAAATGTGTAGAAGTAAAATGGCTATTGGTGTAACTGCAACGTATTTTGCATTTAAAAAAATTTTCAAACTATTTTCCAAAGTGGTGGTATCATGATATATGCCAGCAACAGTTTAGATTTTTTGTTGCTTCTCAATCTAGCTCAGACGAAGTACAATTAGCCTTTATAATTTTAGCCATTCTAATAGATATGTAAGCATGTCTCATTATGATTTTAATTTGTATTTCTTTAATGTCTAAATGTTGAGAAATTTGTCATGTGCTTATAAGCCATCCATATCCTTTAGGTGAATGAATGAGAGTTTCTCTTGTTCCTCATCGTCAAAAGCATTTTATGTTGTCAGTATTTTGGATTTTAGCCATTCTAATAGATGTGTAGTGATAGATCATTGTCTTATTTATTTATTTATTTTTAAAAAAGATTTTATTTATTTATTTGACAGAGAGAGAGATCACAAGAAGACGGAGAGGCAGTCAGAGAGAGAGAGAAAGGGAAGCAGGCTCCTCCTGAGCAGAGAGCCCAACGTGGAACTCGATCCCAGGACCCTGAGATCATGACCTGATCCAAAGGCAGCGGCTTAACCCACTAAGCCATCCAGGCGCCCCTCATGTTCTTTTAATTTACAATTCCTTAATTAGACATGCTGTGGATCATCACAGCATCTGTTCATATCATTATTGCCATCTCAATATCTTCTTAAGTGAGGTGTCTGTTCCAGTCCTTGCCAATTTTTCAATCAGGTCATTCATTTTCTTGTGTTTGAGTTAATAAATGAATAAATTATAATAATAAATAATAAATAAATAAATAATGAATGAATGAATGAATTTATTATATATATTATATATGTTATATATAATATATATTATATATATTATTATATATTAAATAATTTATTAAAAATAAATTTACTAATGAGGCCAAGAATTCAGAATCACAAATACTTCAGAACTAATAATAACTGCCATCACTTGTTGTTATTGTATAAGATA
Organism: Mustela nivalis; assembly: GCF_964662115.1. Lineage (NCBI taxonomy): Eukaryota > Metazoa > Chordata > Mammalia > Carnivora > Mustelidae > Mustela > Mustela nivalis. Next base: position 98,942 of record NW_028135746.1, on the reverse strand, counting down.
AATCCTACGATCAAGTTTCAATTTTAAATTCTTACAATTTTAAATTCTTAAAACCTTATGAAGAAGCATCATTTGGAGGGAGCAGTTTTCATAATTTATCATCCATCAGCCTTTTTTTTAAGATTTTATTTATTTATTGGACACAGAGAGAGAGAGAGAGAGAGAGAGAGAGAGAGATTACAAGTAAGCAGAGAGGCAGGCAAGCAGGGAGGGAAGCAGGCTTCCTTTTGAGCAGAGCCGGATGTGGGGCTGGATCCCAGGACCCAGAGACCATGACTTGAGATGAAGGCAGAGGCTTAACCCACCACCCACGTGATGAGAGAGCCCCTCAGGTGCCCCTCATCCATCAGCCTTAATTGTTTGGAGGAAAATGTGTGGATGAGTAATGCCTTAGGGAGCTAATCTCTCTAAAGGATTTTCAATCTTTACCCCTTCAAGGTTTTTGCACAGTTCTGATAGCCTCTAAACATCCAGCTGATTTCTACAGTGACAAGCCTGTTAAAAACTGTCCTCAAACCAGGAATAGAGCTTGAAACGTACCAGTCAAGAACAACTTTGAGTCTTTTAAGGAATTTATCATCATTTCTTTGTTATGATTCCAGGTTCCTGGGATTGAGTCCCACAGTGGGCTCTCTGCTCAGCAGGGAGCCTGCTTCCATTCCTCTCTCTCTGCCTGCCCCTCTGCCTTCCTGTGATCTCTGTCAAGTAAATAAATAAACTTTAAAAAAACCATATTTTATACCAGTTATTCATGTTTATTAACTAAGATATCACAATACAAATAATACAAGCAGTTGCTCTTTATTAATACCTTCAACCAAGATCAAAAAAATATGTCATATTTTCTCCAAAAATTTTATATCATCTGATAGGTCAGATATATATAAAATTACATTTAAAGTCTTAAAAATATCAGCAATATTTTCATTTAAATGCAAATTTCAAAGAAAATCTACTTTTCCAAACACGACTTTTTATCCTATATTTTTTTTAAATTTGTCAATATCTGATCAATTGTTTAGCGAGACTATAAATGTTAGATCGAAAAAAATGATTAATAGATGTAGGTTCAAATTATTATGTTCCATTAAAAATGATTTAGTCTTTGATGAACATCTGTTTGGTAATGTGTTGTATCCAAATATAGTAAATTAATGACATATATAAAATTATAGGGAAATGACACTTTCCGTTCCATTATGAGTAGAGCTTTTAAAATGCTATTTGTCACAACCTGTCATCTTGTCATTATGTAGCATTATGTAGCATTTAAAAAATGTATACTCTTCACTTTGAAGTCTTTTAGAAATCTAAAATATGACTTTCTATGGATTGTGTTTCCATATTCCTTTATTGCCACTTTGAACAAATCCACATGCTTTGATTCAAAGGTAATAAATTCCTCTTATTTGGAAAAATGATGTTTATTTTTGTTCTCTCACCCTTAGCAGGTGGTTTCATTTTAGCACACTTCAGAGTTATAATTTTATGCTTATTAAAAACATTTATTATGATCTACATAGATGAATGAAATTTTTATTTTATTAAATTATTTGCCAAAAAATCTGTAATTTTAAAAAATGTATTTCTTTTGAAGGGTTATTTTAGAGCATTCAGAGAGGATCTAGGAGTGTGGTATTATGCAATTTTTAAGTAGGTTTGAAATGGTTATTCATATGATTGTTTCTTTGAGGCTTTTGCTTATTTTGGGTTTTTTTGTCTTCTTTTGTCTTCTTTTGTTCATTATATGCTCTAAAATATTTTGAAAGTAAATTTAAGGTATGTTTTACATAGTTTATTTTTTGAAAAAAATATTGAAATGACTTATGAAATTCAGTATATTCTCAACATTAATTTATTCTGAAATTTACCAATTGTCTACTGTCTATTATATGGCAGATATTACTTCAGACTACACTGGTAAATGAAATACTTGGATTTGTAGAACGTTTATTTTAATGGGTGAGACAATTAAAAGCTATAAACCTGAATAAAAATTGCATAGTGCATTCAAAAATGATGAGTGCAATGGGGAAAGAGAAAAATTAGATCAGGATGAGAAAAATCAAGGTTGCTAGGCAGGGGATGGGGAGGTAAGAATTTTAATAGGAAGATCGGGTTAGTTACAATGAAGCTGACAATTGAACAAACGTATGGAAAGGTGATGAATTTGCCCAGAACTATCAGCAATAAGGTCACTCCAGACAAAGGAATTGGCTATCTTGAAGGCCATTAGGTTGGATCATGCCTGGCAGATCTGAGGAATAGCAAGGAGGCCACTGTGAGGGACTGAAGAGTAGCAGGGAAAGAGATCACAGAGGTTAAATGAGTGGCTAGATCATGTAAAAGCTTAGAAGTCATTGTAAAACTGTGGCTTTATATTTGAAAACTTACTGTGTGATAGAATTTCTACTAATAACTGAGAGTTCAAATGTCCATAAAATTTCAAGGATTCTTATTCTGGTAAGACAGAATAAAGAAAAAGAGTTCATATTTTCACATGGTGTAACAAATGCTTGGAGATCCAAGTGTAGGAAGCTATGGGAGCACAGAAGAAGGCACTAAAATCACACCAATATATTTGATGACTGTGACTTTATGTAAATTTGTATTTTCTAGATTTTTTTTATAGTCATGGAATCACACAGTATATTCTATTCATTGCCTGGCTTTTCTTTTCTCAGCACCATTACTTTGAGAATCTCCAATTGTAAATAGTTCATTTTGATGTTGAATAGTAATCTCTTTAATGAATAGATCATAATTTGTCTTTGCTCTATTGATGGACATTGATGAACATTTCTACTGTTTTCAATTCTTAAAAATAAAGCTGCTATGAAATTCATATACAAGTCCTTGTACGAACATAGCGTTTGTTTCTCTTGGTTAAATGTGTAGAAGTAAAATGGCTATTGGTGTAACTGCAACGTATTTTGCATTTAAAAAAATTTTCAAACTATTTTCCAAAGTGGTGGTATCATGATATATGCCAGCAACAGTTTAGATTTTTTGTTGCTTCTCAATCTAGCTCAGACGAAGTACAATTAGCCTTTATAATTTTAGCCATTCTAATAGATATGTAAGCATGTCTCATTATGATTTTAATTTGTATTTCTTTAATGTCTAAATGTTGAGAAATTTGTCATGTGCTTATAAGCCATCCATATCCTTTAGGTGAATGAATGAGAGTTTCTCTTGTTCCTCATCGTCAAAAGCATTTTATGTTGTCAGTATTTTGGATTTTAGCCATTCTAATAGATGTGTAGTGATATATCATTGTCTTATTTATTTATTTATTTTTAAAAAAGATTTTATTTATTTATTTGACAGAGAGAGAGATCACAAGAAGACGGAGAGGCAGTCAGAGAGAGAGAGAAAGGGAAGCAGGCTCCTCCTGAGCAGAGAGCCCAACGTGGAACTCGATCCCAGGACCCTGAGATCATGACCTGATCCAAAGGCAGCGGCTTAACCCACTAAGCCATCCAGGCGCCCCTCATGTTCTTTTAATTTACAATTCCTTAATTAGACATGCTGTGGATCATCACAGCATCTGTTCATATCATTATTGCCATCTCAATATCTTCTTAAGTGAGGTGTCTGTTCCAGTCCTTGCCAATTTTTCAATCAGGTCATTCATTTTCTTGTGTTTGAGTTAATAAATGAATAAATTATAATAATAAATAATAAATAAATAAATAATGAATGAATGAATGAATTTATTATATATATTATATATGTTATATATAATATATATTATATATATTATTATATATTAAATAATTTATTAAAAATAAATTTACTAATGAGGCCAAGAATTCAGAATCACAAATACTTCAGAACTAATAATAACTGCCATCACTTGTTGTTATTGTATAAGATAAATCCTACGATCAAGTTTCAATTTTAAATTCTTACAATTTTAAATTCTTAAAACCTTATGAAGAAGCATCATTTGGAGGGAGCAGTTTTCATAATTTATCATCCATCAGCCTTTTTTTTAAGATTTTATTTATTTATTGGACACAGAGAGAGAGAGAGAGAGAGAGAGAGAGAGAGATTACAAGTAAGCAGAGAGGCAGGCAAGCAGGGAGGGAAGCAGGCTTCCTTTTGAGCAGAGCCGGATGTGGGGCTGGATCCCAGGACCCAGAGACCATGACTTGAGATGAAGGCAGAGGCTTAACCCACCACCCACGTGATGAGAGAGCCCCTCAGGTGCCCCTCATCCATCAGCCTTAATTGTTTGGAGGAAAATGTGTGGATGAGTAATGCCTTAGGGAGCTAATCTCTCTAAAGGATTTTCAATCTTTACCCCTTCAAGGTTTTTGCACAGTTCTGATAGCCTCTAAACATCCAGCTGATTTCTACAGTGACAAGCCTGTTAAAAACTGTCCTCAAACCAGGAATAGAGCTTGAAACGTACCAGTCAAGAACAACTTTGAGTCTTTTAAGGAATTTATCATCATTTCTTTGTTATGATTCCAGGTTCCTGGGATTGAGTCCCACAGTGGGCTCTCTGCTCAGCAGGGAGCCTGCTTCCATTCCTCTCTCTCTGCCTGCCCCTCTGCCTTCCTGTGATCTCTGTCAAGTAAATAAATAAACTTTAAAAAAACCATATTTTATACCAGTTATTCATGTTTATTAACTAAGATATCACAATACAAATAATACAAGCAGTTGCTCTTTATTAATACCTTCAACCAAGATCAAAAAAATATGTCATATTTTCTCCAAAAATTTTATATCATCTGATAGGTCAGATATATATAAAATTACATTTAAAGTCTTAAAAATATCAGCAATATTTTCATTTAAATGCAAATTTCAAAGAAAATCTACTTTTCCAAACACGACTTTTTATCCTATATTTTTTTTAAATTTGTCAATATCTGATCAATTGTTTAGCGAGACTATAAATGTTAGATCGAAAAAAATGATTAATAGATGTAGGTTCAAATTATTATGTTCCATTAAAAATGATTTAGTCTTTGATGAACATCTGTTTGGTAATGTGTTGTATCCAAATATAGTAAATTAATGACATATATAAAATTATAGGGAAATGACACTTTCCGTTCCATTATGAGTAGAGCTTTTAAAATGCTATTTGTCACAACCTGTCATCTTGTCATTATGTAGCATTATGTAGCATTTAAAAAATGTATACTCTTCACTTTGAAGTCTTTTAGAAATCTAAAATATGACTTTCTATGGATTGTGTTTCCATATTCCTTTATTGCCACTTTGAACAAATCCACATGCTTTGATTCAAAGGTAATAAATTCCTCTTATTTGGAAAAATGATGTTTATTTTTGTTCTCTCACCCTTAGCAGGTGGTTTCATTTTAGCACACTTCAGAGTTATAATTTTATGCTTATTAAAAACATTTATTATGATCTACATAGATGAATGAAATTTTTATTTTATTAAATTATTTGCCAAAAAATCTGTAATTTTAAAAAATGTATTTCTTTTGAAGGGTTATTTTAGAGCATTCAGAGAGGATCTAGGAGTGTGGTATTATGCAATTTTTAAGTAGGTTTGAAATGGTTATTCATATGATTGTTTCTTTGAGGCTTTTGCTTATTTTGGGTTTTTTTGTCTTCTTTTGTCTTCTTTTGTTCATTATATGCTCTAAAATATTTTGAAAGTAAATTTAAGGTATGTTTTACATAGTTTATTTTTTGAAAAAAATATTGAAATGACTTATGAAATTCAGTATATTCTCAACATTAATTTATTCTGAAATTTACCAATTGTCTACTGTCTATTATATGGCAGATATTACTTCAGACTACACTGGTAAATGAAATACTTGGATTTGTAGAACGTTTATTTTAATGGGTGAGACAATTAAAAGCTATAAACCTGAATAAAAATTGCATAGTGCATTCAAAAATGATGAGTGCAATGGGGAAAGAGAAAAATTAGATCAGGATGAGAAAAATCAAGGTTGCTAGGCAGGGGATGGGGAGGTAAGAATTTTAATAGGAAGATCGGGTTAGTTACAATGAAGCTGACAATTGAACAAACGTATGGAAAGGTGATGAATTTGCCCAGAACTATCAGCAATAAGGTCACTCCAGACAAAGGAATTGGCTATCTTGAAGGCCATTAGGTTGGATCATGCCTGGCAGATCTGAGGAATAGCAAGGAGGCCACTGTGAGGGACTGAAGAGTAGCAGGGAAAGAGATCACAGAGGTTAAATGAGTGGCTAGATCATGTAAAAGCTTAGAAGTCATTGTAAAACTGTGGCTTTATATTTGAAAACTTACTGTGTGATAGAATTTCTACTAATAACTGAGAGTTCAAATGTCCATAAAATTTCAAGGATTCTTATTCTGGTAAGACAGAATAAAGAAAAAGAGTTCATATTTTCACATGGTGTAACAAATGCTTGGAGATCCAAGTGTAGGAAGCTATGGGAGCACAGAAGAAGGCACTAAAATCACACCAATATATTTGATGACTGTGACTTTATGTAAATTTGTATTTTCTAGATTTTTTTTATAGTCATGGAATCACACAGTATATTCTATTCATTGCCTGGCTTTTCTTTTCTCAGCACCATTACTTTGAGAATCTCCAATTGTAAATAGTTCATTTTGATGTTGAATAGTAATCTCTTTAATGAATAGATCATAATTTGTCTTTGCTCTATTGATGGACATTGATGAACATTTCTACTGTTTTCAATTCTTAAAAATAAAGCTGCTATGAAATTCATATACAAGTCCTTGTACGAACATAGCGTTTGTTTCTCTTGGTTAAATGTGTAGAAGTAAAATGGCTATTGGTGTAACTGCAACGTATTTTGCATTTAAAAAAATTTTCAAACTATTTTCCAAAGTGGTGGTATCATGATATATGCCAGCAACAGTTTAGATTTTTTGTTGCTTCTCAATCTAGCTCAGACGAAGTACAATTAGCCTTTATAATTTTAGCCATTCTAATAGATATGTAAGCATGTCTCATTATGATTTTAATTTGTATTTCTTTAATGTCTAAATGTTGAGAAATTTGTCATGTGCTTATAAGCCATCCATATCCTTTAGGTGAATGAATGAGAGTTTCTCTTGTTCCTCATCGTCAAAAGCATTTTATGTTGTCAGTATTTTGGATTTTAGCCATTCTAATAGATGTGTAGTGATAGATCATTGTCTTATTTATTTATTTATTTTTAAAAAAGATTTTATTTATTTATTTGACAGAGAGAGAGATCACAAGAAGACGGAGAGGCAGTCAGAGAGAGAGAGAAAGGGAAGCAGGCTCCTCCTGAGCAGAGAGCCCAACGTGGAACTCGATCCCAGGACCCTGAGATCATGACCTGATCCAAAGGCAGCGGCTTAACCCACTAAGCCATCCAGGCGCCCCTCATGTTCTTTTAATTTACAATTCCTTAATTAGACATGCTGTGGATCATCACAGCATCTGTTCATATCATTATTGCCATCTCAATATCTTCTTAAGTGAGGTGTCTGTTCCAGTCCTTGCCAATTTTTCAATCAGGTCATTCATTTTCTTGTGTTTGAGTTAATAAATGAATAAATTATAATAATAAATAATAAATAAATAAATAATGAATGAATGAATGAATTTATTATATATATTATATATGTTATATATAATATATATTATATATATTATTATATATTAAATAATTTATTAAAAATAAATTTACTAATGAGGCCAAGAATTCAGAATCACAAATACTTCAGAACTAATAATAACTGCCATCACTTGTTGTTATTGTATAAGATAAATCCTACGATCAAGTTTCAATTTTAAATTCTTACAATTTTAAATTCTTAAAACCTTATGAAGAAGCATCATTTGGAGGGAGCAGTTTTCATAATTTATCATCCATCAGCCTTTTTTTTAAGATTTTATTTATTTATTGGACACAGAGAGAGAGAGAGAGAGAGAGAGAGAGAGAGAGAGAGAGATTACAAGTAAGCAGAGAGGCAGGCAAGCAGGGAGGGAAGCAGGCTTCCTTTTGAGCAGAGCCGGATGTGGGGCTGGATCCCAGGACCCAGAGACCATGACTTGAGATGAAGGCAGAGGCTTAACCCACCACCCACGTGATGAGAGAGCCCCTCAGGTGCCCCTCATCCATCAGCCTTAATTGTTTGGAGGAAAATGTGTGGATGAGTAATGCCTTAGGGAGCTAATCTCTCTAAAGGATTTTCAATCTTTACCCCTTCAAGGTTTTTGCACAGTTCTGATAGCCTCTAAACATCCAGCTGATTTCTACAGTGACAAGCCTGTTAAAAACTGTCCTCAAACCAGGAATAGAGCTTGAAACGTACCAGTCAAGAACAACTTTGAGTCTTTTAAGGAATTTATCATCATTTCTTTGTTATGATTCCAGGTTCCTGGGATTGAGTCCCACAGTGGGCTCTCTGCTCAGCAGGGAGCCTGCTTCCATTCCTCTCTCTCTGCCTGCCCCTCTGCCTTCCTGTGATCTCTGTCAAGTAAATAAATAAACTTTAAAAAAACCATATTTTATACCAGTTATTCATGTTTATTAACTAAGATATCACAATACAAATAATACAAGCAGTTGCTCTTTATTAATACCTTCAACCAAGATCAAAAAAATATGTCATATTTTCTCCAAAAATTTTATATCATCTGATAGGTCAGATATATATAAAATTACATTTAAAGTCTTAAAAATATCAGCAATATTTTCATTTAAATGCAAATTTCAAAGAAAATCTACTTTTCCAAACACGACTTTTTATCCTATATTTTTTTTAAATTTGTCAATATCTGATCAATTGTTTAGCGAGACTATAAATGTTAGATCGAAAAAAATGATTAATAGATGTAGGTTCAAATTATTATGTTCCATTAAAAATGATTTAGTCTTTGATGAACATCTGTTTGGTAATGTGTTGTATCCAAATATAGTAAATTAATGACATATATAAAATTATAGGGAAATGACACTTTCCGTTCCATTATGAGTAGAGCTTTTAAAATGCTATTTGTCACAACCTGTCATCTTGTCATTATGTAGCATTATGTAGCATTTAAAAAATGTATACTCTTCACTTTGAAGTCTTTTAGAAATCTAAAATATGACTTTCTATGGATTGTGTTTCCATATTCCTTTATTGCCACTTTGAACAAATCCACATGCTTTGATTCAAAGGTAATAAATTCCTCTTATTTGGAAAAATGATGTTTATTTTTGTTCTCTCACCCTTAGCAGGTGGTTTCATTTTAGCACACTTCAGAGTTATAATTTTATGCTTATTAAAAACATTTATTATGATCTACATAGATGAATGAAATTTTTATTTTATTAAATTATTTGCCAAAAAATCTGTAATTTTAAAAAATGTATTTCTTTTGAAGGGTTATTTTAGAGCATTCAGAGAGGATCTAGGAGTGTGGTATTATGCAATTTTTAAGTAGGTTTGAAATGGTTATTCATATGATTGTTTCTTTGAGGCTTTTGCTTATTTTGGGTTTTTTTGTCTTCTTTTGTCTTCTTTTGTTCATTATATGCTCTAAAATATTTTGAAAGTAAATTTAAGGTATGTTTTACATAGTTTATTTTTTGAAAAAAATATTGAAATGACTTATGAAATTCAGTATATTCTCAACATTAATTTATTCTGAAATTTACCAATTGTCTACTGTCTATTATATGGCAGATATTACTTCAGACTACACTGGTAAATGAAATACTTGGATTTGTAGAACGTTTATTTTAATGGGTGAGACAATTAAAAGCTATAAACCTGAATAAAAATTGCATAGTGCATTCAAAAATGATGAGTGCAATGGGGAAAGAGAAAAATTAGATCAGGATGAGAAAAATCAAGGTTGCTAGGCAGGGGATGGGGAGGTAAGAATTTTAATAGGAAGATCGGGTTAGTTACAATGAAGCTGACAATTGAACAAACGTATGGAAAGGTGATGAATTTGCCCAGAACTATCAGCAATAAGGTCACTCCAGACAAAGGAATTGGCTATCTTGAAGGCCATTAGGTTGGATCATGCCTGGCAGATCTGAGGAATAGCAAGGAGGCCACTGTGAGGGACTGAAGAGTAGCAGGGAAAGAGATCACAGAGGTTAAATGAGTGGCTAGATCATGTAAAAGCTTAGAAGTCATTGTAAAACTGTGGCTTTATATTTGAAAACTTACTGTGTGATAGAATTTCTACTAATAACTGAGAGTTCAAATGTCCATAAAATTTCAAGGATTCTTATTCTGGTAAGACAGAATAAAGAAAAAGAGTTCATATTTTCACATGGTGTAACAAATGCTTGGAGATCCAAGTGTAGGAAGCTATGGGAGCACAGAAGAAGGCACTAAAATCACACCAATATATTTGATGACTGTGACTTTATGTAAATTTGTATTTTCTAGATTATTTTTATAGTCATGGAATCACACAGTATATTCTATTCATTGCCTGGCTTTTCTTTTCTCAGCACCATTACTTTGAGAATCTCCAATTGTAAATAGTTCATTTTGATGTTGAATAGTAATCTCTTTAATGAATAGATCATAATTTGTCTTTGCTCTATTGATGGACATTGATGAACATTTCTACTGTTTTCAATTCTTAAAAATAAAGCTGCTATGAAATTCATATACAAGTCCTTGTACGAACATAGCGTTTGTTTCTCTTGGTTAAATGTGTAGAAGTAAAATGGCTATTGGTGTAACTGCAACGTATTTTGCATTTAAAAAAATTTTCAAACTATTTTCCAAAGTGGTGGTATCATGATATATGCCAGCAACAGTTTAGATTTTTTGTTGCTTCTCAATCTAGCTCAGACGAAGTACAATTAGCCTTTATAATTTTAGCCATTCTAATAGATATGTAAGCATGTCTCATTATGATTTTAATTTGTATTTCTTTAATGTCTAAATGTTGAGAAATTTGTCATGTGCTTATAAGCCATCCATATCCTTTAGGTGAATGAATGAGAGTTTCTCTTGTTCCTCATCGTCAAAAGCATTTTATGTTGTCAGTATTTTGGATTTTAGCCATTCTAATAGATGTGTAGTGATATATCATTGTCTTATTTATTTATTTATTTTTAAAAAAGATTTTATTTATTTATTTGACAGAGAGAGAGATCACAAGAAGACGGAGAGGCAGTCAGAGAGAGAGAGAAAGGGAAGCAGGCTCCTCCTGAGCAGAGAGCCCAACGTGGAACTCGATCCCAGGACCCTGAGATCATGACCTGATCCAAAGGCAGCGGCTTAACCCACTAAGCCATCCAGGCGCCCCTCATGTTCTTTTAATTTACAATTCCTTAATTAGACATGCTGTGGATCATCACAGCATCTGTTCATATCATTATTGCCATCTCAATATCTTCTTAAGTGAGGTGTCTGTTCCAGTCCTTGCCAATTTTTCAATCAGGTCATTCATTTTCTTGTGTTTGAGTTAATAAATGAATAAATTATAATAATAAATAATAAATAAATAAATAATGAATGAATGAATGAATTTATTATATATATTATATATGTTATATATAATATATATTATATATATTATTATATATTAAATAATTTATTAAAAATAAATTTACTAATGAGGCCAAGAATTCAGAATCACAAATACTTCAGAACTAATAATAACTGCCATCACTTGTTGTTATTGTATAAGATAAATCCTACGATCAAGTTTCAATTTTAAATTCTTACAATTTTAAATTCTTAAAACCTTATGAAGAAGCATCATTTGGAGGGAGCAGTTTTCATAATTTATCATCCATCAGCCTTTTTTTTAAGATTTTATTTATTTATTGGACACAGAGAGAGAGAGAGAGAGAGAGAGAGAGAGAGAGAGAGAGATTACAAGTAAGCAGAGAGGCAGGCAAGCAGGGAGGGAAGCAGGCTTCCTTTTGAGCAGAGCCGGATGTGGGGCTGGATCCCAGGACCCAGAGACCATGACTTGAGATGAAGGCAGAGGCTTAACCCACCACCCACGTGATGAGAGAGCCCCTCAGGTGCCCCTCATCCATCAGCCTTAATTGTTTGGAGGAAAATGTGTGGATGAGTAATGCCTTAGGGAGCTAATCTCTCTAAAGGATTTTCAATCTTTACCCCTTCAAGGTTTTTGCACAGTTCTGATAGCCTCTAAACATCCAGCTGATTTCTACAGTGACAAGCCTGTTAAAAACTGTCCTCAAACCAGGAATAGAGCTTGAAACGTACCAGTCAAGAACAACTTTGAGTCTTTTAAGGAATTTATCATCATTTCTTTGTTATGATTCCAGGTTCCTGGGATTGAGTCCCACAGTGGGCTCTCTGCTCAGCAGGGAGCCTGCTTCCATTCCTCTCTCTCTGCCTGCCCCTCTGCCTTCCTGTGATCTCTGTCAAGTAAATAAATAAACTTTAAAAAAACCATATTTTATACCAGTTATTCATGTTTATTAACTAAGATATCACAATACAAATAATACAAGCAGTTGCTCTTTATTAATACCTTCAACCAAGATCAAAAAAATATGTCATATTTTCTCCAAAAATTTTATATCATCTGATAGGTCAGATATATATAAAATTACATTTAAAGTCTTAAAAATATCAGCAATATTTTCATTTAAATGCAAATTTCAAAGAAAATCTACTTTTCCAAACACGACTTTTTATCCTATATTTTTTTTAAATTTGTCAATATCTGATCAATTGTTTAGCGAGACTATAAATGTTAGATCGAAAAAAATGATTAATAGATGTAGGTTCAAATTATTATGTTCCATTAAAAATGATTTAGTCTTTGATGAACATCTGTTTGGTAATGTGTTGTATCCAAATATAGTAAATTAATGACATATATAAAATTATAGGGAAATGACACTTTCCGTTCCATTATGAGTAGAGCTTTTAAAATGCTATTTGTCACAACCTGTCATCTTGTCATTATGTAGCATTATGTAGCATTTAAAAAATGTATACTCTTCACTTTGAAGTCTTTTAGAAATCTAAAATATGACTTTCTATGGATTGTGTTTCCATATTCCTTTATTGCCACTTTGAACAAATCCACATGCTTTGATTCAAAGGTAATAAATTCCTCTTATTTGGAAAAATGATGTTTATTTTTGTTCTCTCACCCTTAGCAGGTGGTTTCATTTTAGCACACTTCAGAGTTATAATTTTATGCTTATTAAAAACATTTATTATGATCTACATAGATGAATGAAATTTTTATTTTATTAAATTATTTGCCAAAAAATCTGTAATTTTAAAAAATGTATTTCTTTTGAAGGGTTATTTTAGAGCATTCAGAGAGGATCTAGGAGTGTGGTATTATGCAATTTTTAAGTAGGTTTGAAATGGTTATTCATATGATTGTTTCTTTGAGGCTTTTGCTTATTTTGGGTTTTTTTGTCTTCTTTTGTCTTCTTTTGTTCATTATATGCTCTAAAATATTTTGAAAGTAAATTTAAGGTATGTTTTACATAGTTTATTTTTTGAAAAAAATATTGAAATGACTTATGAAATTCAGTATATTCTCAACATTAATTTATTCTGAAATTTACCAATTGTCTACTGTCTATTATATGGCAGATATTACTTCAGACTACACTGGTAAATGAAATACTTGGATTTGTAGAACGTTTATTTTAATGGGTGAGACAATTAAAAGCTATAAACCTGAATAAAAATTGCATAGTGCATTCAAAAATGATGAGTGCAATGGGGAAAGAGAAAAATTAGATCAGGATGAGAAAAATCAAGGTTGCTAGGCAGGGGATGGGGAGGTAAGAATTTTAATAGGAAGATCGGGTTAGTTACAATGAAGCTGACAATTGAACAAACGTATGGAAAGGTGATGAATTTGCCCAGAACTATCAGCAATAAGGTCACTCCAGACAAAGGAATTGGCTATCTTGAAGGCCATTAGGTTGGATCATGCCTGGCAGATCTGAGGAATAGCAAGGAGGCCACTGTGAGGGACTGAAGAGTAGCAGGGAAAGAGATCACAGAGGTTAAATGAGTGGCTAGATCATGTAAAAGCTTAGAAGTCATTGTAAAACTGTGGCTTTATATTTGAAAACTTACTGTGTGATAGAATTTCTACTAATAACTGAGAGTTCAAATGTCCATAAAATTTCAAGGATTCTTATTCTGGTAAGACAGAATAAAGAAAAAGAGTTCATATTTTCACATGGTGTAACAAATGCTTGGAGATCCAAGTGTAGGAAGCTATGGGAGCACAGAAGAAGGCACTAAAATCACACCAATATATTTGATGACTGTGACTTTATGTAAATTTGTATTTTCTAGATTTTTTTTATAGTCATGGAATCACACAGTATATTCTATTCATTGCCTGGCTTTTCTTTTCTCAGCACCATTACTTTGAGAATCTCCAATTGTAAATAGTTCATTTTGATGTTGAATAGTAATCTCTTTAATGAATAGATCATAATTTGTCTTTGCTCTATTGATGGACATTGATGAACATTTCTACTGTTTTCAATTCTTAAAAATAAAGCTGCTATGAAATTCATATACAAGTCCTTGTACGAACATAGCGTTTGTTTCTCTTGGTTAAATGTGTAGAAGTAAAATGGCTATTGGTGTAACTGCAACGTATTTTGCATTTAAAAAAATTTTCAAACTATTTTCCAAAGTGGTGGTATCATGATATATGCCAGCAACAGTTTAGATTTTTTGTTGCTTCTCAATCTAGCTCAGACGAAGTACAATTAGCCTTTATAATTTTAGCCATTCTAATAGATATGTAAGCATGTCTCATTATGATTTTAATTTGTATTTCTTTAATGTCTAAATGTTGAGAAATTTGTCATGTGCTTATAAGCCATCCATATCCTTTAGGTGAATGAATGAGAGTTTCTCTTGTTCCTCATCGTCAAAAGCATTTTATGTTGTCAGTATTTTGGATTTTAGCCATTCTAATAGATGTGTAGTGATAGATCATTGTCTTATTTATTTATTTATTTTTAAAAAAGATTTTATTTATTTATTTGACAGAGAGAGAGATCACAAGAAGACGGAGAGGCAGTCAGAGAGAGAGAGAAAGGGAAGCAGGCTCCTCCTGAGCAGAGAGCCCAACGTGGAACTCGATCCCAGGACCCTGAGATCATGACCTGATCCAAAGGCAGCGGCTTAACCCACTAAGCCATCCAGGCGCCCCTCATGTTCTTTTAATTTACAATTCCTTAATTAGACATGCTGTGGATCATCACAGCATCTGTTCATATCATTATTGCCATCTCAATATCTTCTTAAGTGAGGTGTCTGTTCCAGTCCTTGCCAATTTTTCAATCAGGTCATTCATTTTCTTGTGTTTGAGTTAATAAATGAATAAATTATAATAATAAATAATAAATAAATAAATAATGAATGAATGAATGAATTTATTATATATATTATATATGTTATATATAATATATATTATATATATTATTATATATTAAATAATTTATTAAAAATAAATTTACTAATGAGGCCAAGAATTCAGAATCACAAATACTTCAGAACTAATAATAACTGCCATCACTTGTTGTTATTGTATAAGATAAATCCTACGATCAAGTTTCAATTTTAAATTCTTACAATTTTAAATTCTTAAAACCTTATGAAGAAGCATCATTTGGAGGGAGCAGTTTTCATAATTTATCATCCATCAGCCTTTTTTTTAAGATTTTATTTATTTATTGGACACAGAGAGAGAGAGAGAGAGAGAGAGAGAGAGAGAGAGATTACAAGTAAGCAGAGAGGCAGGCAAGCAGGGAGGGAAGCAGGCTTCCTTTTGAGCAGAGCCGGATGTGGGGCTGGATCCCAGGACCCAGAGACCATGACTTGAGATGAAGGCAGAGGCTTAACCCACCACCCACGTGATGAGAGAGCCCCTCAGGTGCCCCTCATCCATCAGCCTTAATTGTTTGGAGGAAAATGTGTGGATGAGTAATGCCTTAGGGAGCTAATCTCTCTAAAGGATTTTCAATCTTTACCCCTTCAAGGTTTTTGCACAGTTCTGATAGCCTCTAAACATCCAGCTGATTTCTACAGTGACAAGCCTGTTAAAAACTGTCCTCAAACCAGGAATAGAGCTTGAAACGTACCAGTCAAGAACAACTTTGAGTCTTTTAAGGAATTTATCATCATTTCTTTGTTATGATTCCAGGTTCCTGGGATTGAGTCCCACAGTGGGCTCTCTGCTCAGCAGGGAGCCTGCTTCCATTCCTCTCTCTCTGCCTGCCCCTCTGCCTTCCTGTGATCTCTGTCAAGTAAATAAATAAACTTTAAAAAAACCATATTTTATACCAGTTATTCATGTTTATTAACTAAGATATCACAATACAAATAATACAAGCAGTTGCTCTTTATTAATACCTTCAACCAAGATCAAAAAAATATGTCATATTTTCTCCAAAAATTTTATATCATCTGATAGGTCAGATATATATAAAATTACATTTAAAGTCTTAAAAATATCAGCAATATTTTCATTTAAATGCAAATTTCAAAGAAAATCTACTTTTCCAAACACGACTTTTTATCCTATATTTTTTTTAAATTTGTCAATATCTGATCAATTGTTTAGCGAGACTATAAATGTTAGATCGAAAAAAATGATTAATAGATGTAGGTTCAAATTATTATGTTCCATTAAAAATGATTTAGTCTTTGATGAACATCTGTTTGGTAATGTGTTGTATCCAAATATAGTAAATTAATGACATATATAAAATTATAGGGAAATGACACTTTCCGTTCCATTATGAGTAGAGCTTTTAAAATGCTATTTGTCACAACCTGTCATCTTGTCATTATGTAGCATTATGTAGCATTTAAAAAATGTATACTCTTCACTTTGAAGTCTTTTAGAAATCTAAAATATGACTTTCTATGGATTGTGTTTCCATATTCCTTTATTGCCACTTTGAACAAATCCACATGCTTTGATTCAAAGGTAATAAATTCCTCTTATTTGGAAAAATGATGTTTATTTTTGTTCTCTCACCCTTAGCAGGTGGTTTCATTTTAGCACACTTCAGAGTTATAATTTTATGCTTATTAAAAACATTTATTATGATCTACATAGATGAATGAAATTTTTATTTTATTAAATTATTTGCCAAAAAATCTGTAATTTTAAAAAATGTATTTCTTTTGAAGGGTTATTTTAGAGCATTCAGAGAGGATCTAGGAGTGTGGTATTATGCAATTTTTAAGTAGGTTTGAAATGGTTATTCATATGATTGTTTCTTTGAGGCTTTTGCTTATTTTGGGTTTTTTTGTCTTCTTTTGTCTTCTTTTGTTCATTATATGCTCTAAAATATTTTGAAAGTAAATTTAAGGTATGTTTTACATAGTTTATTTTTTGAAAAAAATATTGAAATGACTTATGAAATTCAGTATATTCTCAACATTAATTTATTCTGAAATTTACCAATTGTCTACTGTCTATTATATGGCAGATATTACTTCAGACTACACTGGTAAATGAAATACTTGGATTTGTAGAACGTTTATTTTAATGGGTGAGACAATTAAAAGCTATAAACCTGAATAAAAATTGCATAGTGCATTCAAAAATGATGAGTGCAATGGGGAAAGAGAAAAATTAGATCAGGATGAGAAAAATCAAGGTTGCTAGGCAGGGGATGGGGAGGTAAGAATTTTAATAGGAAGATCGGGTTAGTTACAATGAAGCTGACAATTGAACAAACGTATGGAAAGGTGATGAATTTGCCCAGAACTATCAGCAATAAGGTCACTCCAGACAAAGGAATTGGCTATCTTGAAGGCCATTAGGTTGGATCATGCCTGGCAGATCTGAGGAATAGCAAGGAGGCCACTGTGAGGGACTGAAGAGTAGCAGGGAAAGAGATCACAGAGGTTAAATGAGTGGCTAGATCATGTAAAAGCTTAGAAGTCATTGTAAAACTGTGGCTTTATATTTGAAAACTTACTGTGTGATAGAATTTCTACTAATAACTGAGAGTTCAAATGTCCATAAAATTTCAAGGATTCTTATTCTGGTAAGACAGAATAAAGAAAAAGAGTTCATATTTTCACATGGTGTAACAAATGCTTGGAGATCCAAGTGTAGGAAGCTATGGGAGCACAGAAGAAGGCACTAAAATCACACCAATATATTTGATGACTGTGACTTTATGTAAATTTGTATTTTCTAGATTATTTTTATAGTCATGGAATCACACAGTATATTCTATTCATTGCCTGGCTTTTCTTTTCTCAGCACCATTACTTTGAGAATCTCCAATTGTAAATAGTTCATTTTGATGTTGAATAGTAATCTCTTTAATGAATAGATCATAATTTGTCTTTGCTCTATTGATGGACATTGATGAACATTTCTACTGTTTTCAATTCTTAAAAATAAAGCTGCTATGAAATTCATATACAAGTCCTTGTACGAACATAGCGTTTGTTTCTCTTGGTTAAATGTGTAGAAGTAAAATGGCTATTGGTGTAACTGCAACGTATTTTGCATTTAAAAAAATTTTCAAACTATTTTCCAAAGTGGTGGTATCATGATATATGCCAGCAACAGTTTAGATTTTTTGTTGCTTCTCAATCTAGCTCAGACGAAGTACAATTAGCCTTTATAATTTTAGCCATTCTAATAGATATGTAAGCATGTCTCATTATGATTTTAATTTGTATTTCTTTAATGTCTAAATGTTGAGAAATTTGTCATGTGCTTATAAGCCATCCATATCCTTTAGGTGAATGAATGAGAGTTTCTCTTGTTCCTCATCGTCAAAAGCATTTTATGTTGTCAGTATTTTGGATTTTAGCCATTCTAATAGATGTGTAGTGATATATCATTGTCTTATTTATTTATTTATTTTTAAAAAAGATTTTATTTATTTATTTGACAGAGAGAGAGATCACAAGAAGACGGAGAGGCAGTCAGAGAGAGAGAGAAAGGGAAGCAGGCTCCTCCTGAGCAGAGAGCCCAACGTGGAACTCGATCCCAGGACCCTGAGATCATGACCTGATCCAAAGGCAGCGGCTTAACCCACTAAGCCATCCAGGCGCCCCTCATGTTCTTTTAATTTACAATTCCTTAATTAGACATGCTGTGGATCATCACAGCATCTGTTCATATCATTATTGCCATCTCAATATCTTCTTAAGTGAGGTGTCTGTTCCAGTCCTTGCCAATTTTTCAATCAGGTCATTCATTTTCTTGTGTTTGAGTTAATAAATGAATAAATTATAATAATAAATAATAAATAAATAAATAATGAATGAATGAATGAATTTATTATATATATTATATATGTTATATATAATATATATTATATATATTATTATATATTAAATAATTTATTAAAAATAAATTTACTAATGAGGCCAAGAATTCAGAATCACAAATACTTCAGAACTAATAATAACTGCCATCACTTGTTGTTATTGTATAAGATAAATCCTACGATCAAGTTTCAATTTTAAATTCTTACAATTTTAAATTCTTAAAACCTTATGAAGAAGCATCATTTGGAGGGAGCAGTTTTCATAATTTATCATCCATCAGCCTTTTTTTTAAGATTTTATTTATTTATTGGACACAGAGAGAGAGAGAGAGAGAGAGAGAGAGATTACAAGTAAGCAGAGAGGCAGGCAAGCAGGGAGGGAAGCAGGCTTCCTTTTGAGCAGAGCCGGATGTGGGGCTGGATCCCAGGACCCAGAGACCATGACTTGAGATGAAGGCAGAGGCTTAACCCACCACCCACGTGATGAGAGAGCCCCTCAGGTGCCCCTCATCCATCAGCCTTAATTGTTTGGAGGAAAATGTGTGGATGAGTAATGCCTTAGGGAGCTAATCTCTCTAAAGGATTTTCAATCTTTACCCCTTCAAGGTTTTTGCACAGTTCTGATAGCCTCTAAACATCCAGCTGATTTCTACAGTGACAAGCCTGTTAAAAACTGTCCTCAAACCAGGAATAGAGCTTGAAACGTACCAGTCAAGAACAACTTTGAGTCTTTTAAGGAATTTATCATCATTTCTTTGTTATGATTCCAGGTTCCTGGGATTGAGTCCCACAGTGGGCTCTCTGCTCAGCAGGGAGCCTGCTTCCATTCCTCTCTCTCTGCCTGCCCCTCTGCCTTCCTGTGATCTCTGTCAAGTAAATAAATAAACTTTAAAAAAACCATATTTTATACCAGTTATTCATGTTTATTAACTAAGATATCACAATACAAATAATACAAGCAGTTGCTCTTTATTAATACCTTCAACCAAGATCAAAAAAATATGTCATATTTTCTCCAAAAATTTTATATCATCTGATAGGTCAGATATATATAAAATTACATTTAAAGTCTTAAAAATATCAGCAATATTTTCATTTAAATGCAAATTTCAAAGAAAATCTACTTTTCCAAACACGACTTTTTATCCTATATTTTTTTTAAATTTGTCAATATCTGATCAATTGTTTAGCGAGACTATAAATGTTAGATCGAAAAAAATGATTAATAGATGTAGGTTCAAATTATTATGTTCCATTAAAAATGATTTAGTCTTTGATGAACATCTGTTTGGTAATGTGTTGTATCCAAATATAGTAAATTAATGACATATATAAAATTATAGGGAAATGACACTTTCCGTTCCATTATGAGTAGAGCTTTTAAAATGCTATTTGTCACAACCTGTCATCTTGTCATTATGTAGCATTATGTAGCATTTAAAAAATGTATACTCTTCACTTTGAAGTCTTTTAGAAATCTAAAATATGACTTTCTATGGATTGTGTTTCCATATTCCTTTATTGCCACTTTGAACAAATCCACATGCTTTGATTCAAAGGTAATAAATTCCTCTTATTTGGAAAAATGATGTTTATTTTTGTTCTCTCACCCTTAGCAGGTGGTTTCATTTTAGCACACTTCAGAGTTATAATTTTATGCTTATTAAAAACATTTATTATGATCTACATAGATGAATGAAATTTTTATTTTATTAAATTATTTGCCAAAAAATCTGTAATTTTAAAAAATGTATTTCTTTTGAAGGGTTATTTTAGAGCATTCAGAGAGGATCTAGGAGTGTGGTATTATGCAATTTTTAAGTAGGTTTGAAATGGTTATTCATATGATTGTTTCTTTGAGGCTTTTGCTTATTTTGGGTTTTTTTGTCTTCTTTTGTCTTCTTTTGTTCATTATATGCTCTAAAATATTTTGAAAGTAAATTTAAGGTATGTTTTACATAGTTTATTTTTTGAAAAAAATATTGAAATGACTTATGAAATTCAGTATATTCTCAACATTAATTTATTCTGAAATTTACCAATTGTCTACTGTCTATTATATGGCAGATATTACTTCAGACTACACTGGTAAATGAAATACTTGGATTTGTAGAACGTTTATTTTAATGGGTGAGACAATTAAAAGCTATAAACCTGAATAAAAATTGCATAGTGCATTCAAAAATGATGAGTGCAATGGGGAAAGAGAAAAATTAGATCAGGATGAGAAAAATCAAGGTTGCTAGGCAGGGGATGGGGAGGTAAGAATTTTAATAGGAAGATCGGGTTAGTTACAATGAAGCTGACAATTGAACAAACGTATGGAAAGGTGATGAATTTGCCCAGAACTATCAGCAATAAGGTCACTCCAGACAAAGGAATTGGCTATCTTGAAGGCCATTAGGTTGGATCATGCCTGGCAGATCTGAGGAATAGCAAGGAGGCCACTGTGAGGGACTGAAGAGTAGCAGGGAAAGAGATCACAGAGGTTAAATGAGTGGCTAGATCATGTAAAAGCTTAGAAGTCATTGTAAAACTGTGGCTTTATATTTGAAAACTTACTGTGTGATAGAATTTCTACTAATAACTGAGAGTTCAAATGTCCATAAAATTTCAAGGATTCTTATTCTGGTAAGACAGAATAAAGAAAAAGAGTTCATATTTTCACATGGTGTAACAAATGCTTGGAGATCCAAGTGTAGGAAGCTATGGGAGCACAGAAGAAGGCACTAAAATCACACCAATATATTTGATGACTGTGACTTTATGTAAATTTGTATTTTCTAGATTTTTTTTATAGTCATGGAATCACACAGTATATTCTATTCATTGCCTGGCTTTTCTTTTCTCAGCACCATTACTTTGAGAATCTCCAATTGTAAATAGTTCATTTTGATGTTGAATAGTAATCTCTTTAATGAATAGATCATAATTTGTCTTTGCTCTATTGATGGACATTGATGAACATTTCTACTGTTTTCAATTCTTAAAAATAAAGCTGCTATGAAATTCATATACAAGTCCTTGTACGAACATAGCGTTTGTTTCTCTTGGTTAAATGTGTAGAAGTAAAATGGCTATTGGTGTAACTGCAACGTATTTTGCATTTAAAAAAATTTTCAAACTATTTTCCAAAGTGGTGGTATCATGATATATGCCAGCAACAGTTTAGATTTTTTGTTGCTTCTCAATCTAGCTCAGACGAAGTACAATTAGCCTTTATAATTTTAGCCATTCTAATAGATATGTAAGCATGTCTCATTATGATTTTAATTTGTATTTCTTTAATGTCTAAATGTTGAGAAATTTGTCATGTGCTTATAAGCCATCCATATCCTTTAGGTGAATGAATGAGAGTTTCTCTTGTTCCTCATCGTCAAAAGCATTTTATGTTGTCAGTATTTTGGATTTTAGCCATTCTAATAGATGTGTAGTGATAGATCATTGTCTTATTTATTTATTTATTTTTAAAAAAGATTTTATTTATTTATTTGACAGAGAGAGAGATCACAAGAAGACGGAGAGGCAGTCAGAGAGAGAGAGAAAGGGAAGCAGGCTCCTCCTGAGCAGAGAGCCCAACGTGGAACTCGATCCCAGGACCCTGAGATCATGACCTGATCCAAAGGCAGCGGCTTAACCCACTAAGCCATCCAGGCGCCCCTCATGTTCTTTTAATTTACAATTCCTTAATTAGACATGCTGTGGATCATCACAGCATCTGTTCATATCATTATTGCCATCTCAATATCTTCTTAAGTGAGGTGTCTGTTCCAGTCCTTGCCAATTTTTCAATCAGGTCATTCATTTTCTTGTGTTTGAGTTAATAAATGAATAAATTATAATAATAAATAATAAATAAATAAATAATGAATGAATGAATGAATTTATTATATATATTATATATGTTATATATAATATATATTATATATATTATTATATATTAAATAATTTATTAAAAATAAATTTACTAATGAGGCCAAGAATTCAGAATCACAAATACTTCAGAACTAATAATAACTGCCATCACTTGTTGTTATTGTATAAGATAAATCCTACGATCAAGTTTCAATTTTAAATTCTTACAATTTTAAATTCTTAAAACCTTATGAAGAAGCATCATTTGGAGGGAGCAGTTTTCATAATTTATCATCCATCAGCCTTTTTTTTAAGATTTTATTTATTTATTGGACACAGAGAGAGAGAGAGAGAGAGAGAGAGAGATTACAAGTAAGCAGAGAGGCAGGCAAGCAGGGAGGGAAGCAGGCTTCCTTTTGAGCAGAGCCGGATGTGGGGCTGGATCCCAGGACCCAGAGACCATGACTTGAGATGAAGGCAGAGGCTTAACCCACCACCCACGTGATGAGAGAGCCCCTCAGGTGCCCCTCATCCATCAGCCTTAATTGTTTGGAGGAAAATGTGTGGATGAGTAATGCCTTAGGGAGCTAATCTCTCTAAAGGATTTTCAATCTTTACCCCTTCAAGGTTTTTGCACAGTTCTGATAGCCTCTAAACATCCAGCTGATTTCTACAGTGACAAGCCTGTTAAAAACTGTCCTCAAACCAGGAATAGAGCTTGAAACGTACCAGTCAAGAACAACTTTGAGTCTTTTAAGGAATTTATCATCATTTCTTTGTTATGATTCCAGGTTCCTGGGATTGAGTCCCACAGTGGGCTCTCTGCTCAGCAGGGAGCCTGCTTCCATTCCTCTCTCTCTGCCTGCCCCTCTGCCTTCCTGTGATCTCTGTCAAGTAAATAAATAAACTTTAAAAAAACCATATTTTATACCAGTTATTCATGTTTATTAACTAAGATATCACAATACAAATAATACAAGCAGTTGCTCTTTATTAATACCTTCAACCAAGATCAAAAAAATATGTCATATTTTCTCCAAAAATTTTATATCATCTGATAGGTCAGATATATATAAAATTACATTTAAAGTCTTAAAAATATCAGCAATATTTTCATTTAAATGCAAATTTCAAAGAAAATCTACTTTTCCAAACACGACTTTTTATCCTATATTTTTTTTAAATTTGTCAATATCTGATCAATTGTTTAGCGAGACTATAAATGTTAGATCGAAAAAAATGATTAATAGATGTAGGTTCAAATTATTATGTTCCATTAAAAATGATTTAGTCTTTGATGAACATCTGTTTGGTAATGTGTTGTATCCAAATATAGTAAATTAATGACATATATAAAATTATAGGGAAATGACACTTTCCGTTCCATTATGAGTAGAGCTTTTAAAATGCTATTTGTCACAACCTGTCATCTTGTCATTATGTAGCATTATGTAGCATTTAAAAAATGTATACTCTTCACTTTGAAGTCTTTTAGAAATCTAAAATATGACTTTCTATGGATTGTGTTTCCATATTCCTTTATTGCCACTTTGAACAAATCCACATGCTTTGATTCAAAGGTAATAAATTCCTCTTATTTGGAAAAATGATGTTTATTTTTGTTCTCTCACCCTTAGCAGGTGGTTTCATTTTAGCACACTTCAGAGTTATAATTTTATGCTTATTAAAAACATTTATTATGATCTACATAGATGAATGAAATTTTTATTTTATTAAATTATTTGCCAAAAAATCTGTAATTTTAAAAAATGTATTTCTTTTGAAGGGTTATTTTAGAGCATTCAGAGAGGATCTAGGAGTGTGGTATTATGCAATTTTTAAGTAGGTTTGAAATGGTTATTCATATGATTGTTTCTTTGAGGCTTTTGCTTATTTTGGGTTTTTTTGTCTTCTTTTGTCTTCTTTTGTTCATTATATGCTCTAAAATATTTTGAAAGTAAATTTAAGGTATGTTTTACATAGTTTATTTTTTGAAAAAAATATTGAAATGACTTATGAAATTCAGTATATTCTCAACATTAATTTATTCTGAAATTTACCAATTGTCTACTGTCTATTATATGGCAGATATTACTTCAGACTACACTGGTAAATGAAATACTTGGATTTGTAGAACGTTTATTTTAATGGGTGAGACAATTAAAAGCTATAAACCTGAATAAAAATTGCATAGTGCATTCAAAAATGATGAGTGCAATGGGGAAAGAGAAAAATTAGATCAGGATGAGAAAAATCAAGGTTGCTAGGCAGGGGATGGGGAGGTAAGAATTTTAATAGGAAGATCGGGTTAGTTACAATGAAGCTGACAATTGAACAAACGTATGGAAAGGTGATGAATTTGCCCAGAACTATCAGCAATAAGGTCACTCCAGACAAAGGAATTGGCTATCTTGAAGGCCATTAGGTTGGATCATGCCTGGCAGATCTGAGGAATAGCAAGGAGGCCACTGTGAGGGACTGAAGAGTAGCAGGGAAAGAGATCACAGAGGTTAAATGAGTGGCTAGATCATGTAAAAGCTTAGAAGTCATTGTAAAACTGTGGCTTTATATTTGAAAACTTACTGTGTGATAGAATTTCTACTAATAACTGAGAGTTCAAATGTCCATAAAATTTCAAGGATTCTTATTCTGGTAAGACAGAATAAAGAAAAAGAGTTCATATTTTCACATGGTGTAACAAATGCTTGGAGATCCAAGTGTAGGAAGCTATGGGAGCACAGAAGAAGGCACTAAAATCACACCAATATATTTGATGACTGTGACTTTATGTAAATTTGTATTTTCTAGATTATTTTTATAGTCATGGAATCACACAGTATATTCTATTCATTGCCTGGCTTTTCTTTTCTCAGCACCATTACTTTGAGAATCTCCAATTGTAAATAGTTCATTTTGATGTTGAATAGTAATCTCTTTAATGAATAGATCATAATTTGTCTTTGCTCTATTGATGGACATTGATGAACATTTCTACTGTTTTCAATTCTTAAAAATAAAGCTGCTATGAAATTCATATACAAGTCCTTGTACGAACATAGCGTTTGTTTCTCTTGGTTAAATGTGTAGAAGTAAAATGGCTATTGGTGTAACTGCAACGTATTTTGCATTTAAAAAAATTTTCAAACTATTTTCCAAAGTGGTGGTATCATGATATATGCCAGCAACAGTTTAGATTTTTTGTTGCTTCTCAATCTAGCTCAGACGAAGTACAATTAGCCTTTATAATTTTAGCCATTCTAATAGATATGTAAGCATGTCTCATTATGATTTTAATTTGTATTTCTTTAATGTCTAAATGTTGAGAAATTTGTCATGTGCTTATAAGCCATCCATATCCTTTAGGTGAATGAATGAGAGTTTCTCTTGTTCCTCATCGTCAAAAGCATTTTATGTTGTCAGTATTTTGGATTTTAGCCATTCTAATAGATGTGTAGTGATAGATCATTGTCTTATTTATTTATTTATTTTTAAAAAAGATTTTATTTATTTATTTGACAGAGAGAGAGATCACAAGAAGACGGAGAGGCAGTCAGAGAGAGAGAGAAAGGGAAGCAGGCTCCTCCTGAGCAGAGAGCCCAACGTGGAACTCGATCCCAGGACCCTGAGATCATGACCTGATCCAAAGGCAGCGGCTTAACCCACTAAGCCATCCAGGCGCCCCTCATGTTCTTTTAATTTACAATTCCTTAATTAGACATGCTGTGGATCATCACAGCATCTGTTCATATCATTATTGCCATCTCAATATCTTCTTAAGTGAGGTGTCTGTTCCAGTCCTTGCCAATTTTTCAATCAGGTCATTCATTTTCTTGTGTTTGAGTTAATAAATGAATAAATTATAATAATAAATAATAAATAAATAAATGAATGAATGAATGAATTTATTATATATATTATATATGTTATATATAATATATATTATATATATTATTATATATTAAATAATTTATTAAAAATAAATTTACTAATGAGGCCAAGAATTCAGAATCACAAATACTTCAGAACTAATAATAACTGCCATCACTTGTTGTTATTGTATAAGATAAATCCTACGATCAAGTTTCAATTTTAAATTCTTACAATTTTAAATTCTTAAAACCTTATGAAGAAGCATCATTTGGAGGGAGCAGTTTTCATAATTTATCATCCATCAGCCTTTTTTTTAAGATTTTATTTATTTATTGGACACAGAGAGAGAGAGAGAGAGAGAGAGAGAGATTACAAGTAAGCAGAGAGGCAGGCAAGCAGGGAGGGAAGCAGGCTTCCTTTTGAGCAGAGCCGGATGTGGGGCTGGATCCCAGGACCCAGAGACCATGACTTGAGATGAAGGCAGAGGCTTAACCCACCACCCACGTGATGAGAGAGCCCCTCAGGTGCCCCTCATCCATCAGCCTTAATTGTTTGGAGGAAAATGTGTGGATGAGTAATGCCTTAGGGAGCTAATCTCTCTAAAGGATTTTCAATCTTTACCCCTTCAAGGTTTTTGCACAGTTCTGATAGCCTCTAAACATCCAGCTGATTTCTACAGTGACAAGCCTGTTAAAAACTGTCCTCAAACCAGGAATAGAGCTTGAAACGTACCAGTCAAGAACAACTTTGAGTCTTTTAAGGAATTTATCATCATTTCTTTGTTATGATTCCAGGTTCCTGGGATTGAGTCCCACAGTGGGCTCTCTGCTCAGCAGGGAGCCTGCTTCCATTCCTCTCTCTCTGCCTGCCCCTCTGCCTTCCTGTGATCTCTGTCAAGTAAATAAATAAACTTTAAAAAAACCATATTTTATACCAGTTATTCATGTTTATTAACTAAGATATCACAATACAAATAATACAAGCAGTTGCTCTTTATTAATACCTTCAACCAAGATCAAAAAAATATGTCATATTTTCTCCAAAAATTTTATATCATCTGATAGGTCAGATATATATAAAATTACATTTAAAGTCTTAAAAATATCAGCAATATTTTCATTTAAATGCAAATTTCAAAGAAAATCTACTTTTCCAAACACGACTTTTTATCCTATATTTTTTTTAAATTTGTCAATATCTGATCAATTGTTTAGCGAGACTATAAATGTTAGATCGAAAAAAATGATTAATAGATGTAGGTTCAAATTATTATGTTCCATTAAAAATGATTTAGTCTTTGATGAACATCTGTTTGGTAATGTGTTGTATCCAAATATAGTAAATTAATGACATATATAAAATTATAGGGAAATGACACTTTCCGTTCCATTATGAGTAGAGCTTTTAAAATGCTATTTGTCACAACCTGTCATCTTGTCATTATGTAGCATTATGTAGCATTTAAAAAATGTATACTCTTCACTTTGAAGTCTTTTAGAAATCTAAAATATGACTTTCTATGGATTGTGTTTCCATATTCCTTTATTGCCACTTTGAACAAATCCACATGCTTTGATTCAAAGGTAATAAATTCCTCTTATTTGGAAAAATGATGTTTATTTTTGTTCTCTCACCCTTAGCAGGTGGTTTCATTTTAGCACACTTCAGAGTTATAATTTTATGCTTATTAAAAACATTTATTATGATCTACATAGATGAATGAAATTTTTATTTTATTAAATTATTTGCCAAAAAATCTGTAATTTTAAAAAATGTATTTCTTTTGAAGGGTTATTTTAGAGCATTCAGAGAGGATCTAGGAGTGTGGTATTATGCAATTTTTAAGTAGGTTTGAAATGGTTATTCATATGATTGTTTCTTTGAGGCTTTTGCTTATTTTGGGTTTTTTTGTCTTCTTTTGTCTTCTTTTGTTCATTATATGCTCTAAAATATTTTGAAAGTAAATTTAAGGTATGTTTTACATAGTTTATTTTTTGAAAAAAATATTGAAATGACTTATGAAATTCAGTATATTCTCAACATTAATTTATTCTGAAATTTACCAATTGTCTACTGTCTATTATATGGCAGATATTACTTCAGACTACACTGGTAAATGAAATACTTGGATTTGTAGAACGTTTATTTTAATGGGTGAGACAATTAAAAGCTATAAACCTGAATAAAAATTGCATAGTGCATTCAAAAATGATGAGTGCAATGGGGAAAGAGAAAAATTAGATCAGGATGAGAAAAATCAAGGTTGCTAGGCAGGGGATGGGGAGGTAAGAATTTTAATAGGAAGATCGGGTTAGTTACAATGAAGCTGACAATTGAACAAACGTATGGAAAGGTGATGAATTTGCCCAGAACTATCAGCAATAAGGTCACTCCAGACAAAGGAATTGGCTATCTTGAAGGCCATTAGGTTGGATCATGCCTGGCAGATCTGAGGAATAGCAAGGAGGCCACTGTGAGGGACTGAAGAGTAGCAGGGAAAGAGATCACAGAGGTTAAATGAGTGGCTAGATCATGTAAAAGCTTAGAAGTCATTGTAAAACTGTGGCTTTATATTTGAAAACTTACTGTGTGATAGAATTTCTACTAATAACTGAGAGTTCAAATGTCCATAAAATTTCAAGGATTCTTATTCTGGTAAGACAGAATAAAGAAAAAGAGTTCATATTTTCACATGGTGTAACAAATGCTTGGAGATCCAAGTGTAGGAAGCTATGGGAGCACAGAAGAAGGCACTAAAATCACACCAATATATTTGATGACTGTGACTTTATGTAAATTTGTATTTTCTAGATTTTTTTTATAGTCATGGAATCACACAGTATATTCTATTCATTGCCTGGCTTTTCTTTTCTCAGCACCATTACTTTGAGAATCTCCAATTGTAAATAGTTCATTTTGATGTTGAATAGTAATCTCTTTAATGAATAGATCATAATTTGTCTTTGCTCTATTGATGGACATTGATGAACATTTCTACTGTTTTCAATTCTTAAAAATAAAGCTGCTATGAAATTCATATACAAGTCCTTGTACGAACATAGCGTTTGTTTCTCTTGGTTAAATGTGTAGAAGTAAAATGGCTATTGGTGTAACTGCAACGTATTTTGCATTTAAAAAAATTTTCAAACTATTTTCCAAAGTGGTGGTATCATGATATATGCCAGCAACAGTTTAGATTTTTTGTTGCTTCTCAATCTAGCTCAGACGAAGTACAATTAGCCTTTATAATTTTAGCCATTCTAATAGATATGTAAGCATGTCTCATTATGATTTTAATTTGTATTTCTTTAATGTCTAAATGTTGAGAAATTTGTCATGTGCTTATAAGCCATCCATATCCTTTAGGTGAATGAATGAGAGTTTCTCTTGTTCCTCATCGTCAAAAGCATTTTATGTTGTCAGTATTTTGGATTTTAGCCATTCTAATAGATGTGTAGTGATATATCATTGTCTTATTTATTTATTTATTTTTTAAAAAGATTTTATTTATTTATTTGACAGAGAGAGAGATCACAAGAAGACGGAGAGGCAGTCAGAGAGAGAGAGAAAGGGAAGCAGGCTCCTCCTGAGCAGAGAGCCCAACGTGGAACTCGATCCCAGGACCCTGAGATCATGACCTGATCCAAAGGCAGCGGCTTAACCCACTAAGCCATCCAGGCGCCCCTCATGTTCTTTTAATTTACAATTCCTTAATTAGACATGCTGTGGATCATCACAGCATCTGTTCATATCATTATTGCCATCTCAATATCTTCTTAAGTGAGGTGTCTGTTCCAGTCCTTGCCAATTTTTCAATCAGGTCATTCATTTTCTTGTGTTTGAGTTAATAAATGAATAAATTATAATAATAAATAATAAATAAATAAATAATGAATGAATGAATGAATTTATTATATATATTATATATGTTATATATAATATATATTATATATATTATTATATATTAAATAATTTATTAAAAATAAATTTACTAATGAGGCCAAGAATTCAGAATCACAAATACTTCAGAACTAATAATAACTGCCATCACTTGTTGTTATTGTATAAGATAAATCCTACGATCAAGTTTCAATTTTAAATTCTTACAATTTTAAATTCTTAAAACCTTATGAAGAAGCATCATTTGGAGGGAGCAGTTTTCATAATTTATCATCCATCAGCCTTTTTTTTAAGATTTTATTTATTTATTGGACACAGAGAGAGAGAGAGAGAGAGAGAGAGAGATTACAAGTAAGCAGAGAGGCAGGCAAGCAGGGAGGGAAGCAGGCTTCCTTTTGAGCAGAGCCGGATGTGGGGCTGGATCCCAGGACCCAGAGACCATGACTTGAGATGAAGGCAGAGGCTTAACCCACCACCCACGTGATGAGAGAGCCCCTCAGGTGCCCCTCATCCATCAGCCTTAATTGTTTGGAGGAAAATGTGTGGATGAGTAATGCCTTAGGGAGCTAATCTCTCTAAAGGATTTTCAATCTTTACCCCTTCAAGGTTTTTGCACAGTTCTGATAGCCTCTAAACATCCAGCTGATTTCTACAGTGACAAGCCTGTTAAAAACTGTCCTCAAACCAGGAATAGAGCTTGAAACGTACCAGTCAAGAACAACTTTGAGTCTTTTAAGGAATTTATCATCATTTCTTTGTTATGATTCCAGGTTCCTGGGATTGAGTCCCACAGTGGGCTCTCTGCTCAGCAGGGAGCCTGCTTCCATTCCTCTCTCTCTGCCTGCCCCTCTGCCTTCCTGTGATCTCTGTCAAGTAAATAAATAAACTTTAAAAAAACCATATTTTATACCAGTTATTCATGTTTATTAACTAAGATATCACAATACAAATAATACAAGCAGTTGCTCTTTATTAATACCTTCAACCAAGATCAAAAAAATATGTCATATTTTCTCCAAAAATTTTATATCATCTGATAGGTCAGATATATATAAAATTACATTTAAAGTCTTAAAAATATCAGCAATATTTTCATTTAAATGCAAATTTCAAAGAAAATCTACTTTTCCAAACACGACTTTTTATCCTATATTTTTTTTAAATTTGTCAATATCTGATCAATTGTTTAGCGAGACTATAAATGTTAGATCGAAAAAAATGATTAATAGATGTAGGTTCAAATTATTATGTTCCATTAAAAATGATTTAGTCTTTGATGAACATCTGTTTGGTAATGTGTTGTATCCAAATATAGTAAATTAATGACATATATAAAATTATAGGGAAATGACACTTTCCGTTCCATTATGAGTAGAGCTTTTAAAATGCTATTTGTCACAACCTGTCATCTTGTCATTATGTAGCATTATGTAGCATTTAAAAAATATATACTCTTCACTTTGAAGTCTTTTAGAAATCTAAAATATGACTTTCTATGGATTGTGTTTCCATATTCCTTTATTGCCACTTTGAACAAATCCACATGCTTTG
This sequence comes from Mustela nivalis, assembly GCF_964662115.1. Classification (NCBI taxonomy): domain Eukaryota; kingdom Metazoa; phylum Chordata; class Mammalia; order Carnivora; family Mustelidae; genus Mustela; species Mustela nivalis. Next base: position 66,518 of record NW_028135746.1, on the reverse strand, counting down.
ATTCAAAGGTAATAAATTCCTCTTATTTGGAAAAATGATGTTTATTTTTGTTCTCTCACCCTTAGCAGGTGGTTTCATTTTAGCACACTTCAGAGTTATAATTTTATGCTTATTAAAAACATTTATTATGATCTACATAGATGAATGAAATTTTTATTTTATTAAATTATTTGCCAAAAAATCTGTAATTTTAAAAAATGTATTTCTTTTGAAGGGTTATTTTAGAGCATTCAGAGAGGATCTAGGAGTGTGGTATTATGCAATTTTTAAGTAGGTTTGAAATGGTTATTCATATGATTGTTTCTTTGAGGCTTTTGCTTATTTTGGGTTTTTTTGTCTTCTTTTGTCTTCTTTTGTTCATTATATGCTCTAAAATATTTTGAAAGTAAATTTAAGGTATGTTTTACATAGTTTATTTTTTGAAAAAAATATTGAAATGACTTATGAAATTCAGTATATTCTCAACATTAATTTATTCTGAAATTTACCAATTGTCTACTGTCTATTATATGGCAGATATTACTTCAGACTACACTGGTAAATGAAATACTTGGATTTGTAGAACGTTTATTTTAATGGGTGAGACAATTAAAAGCTATAAACCTGAATAAAAATTGCATAGTGCATTCAAAAATGATGAGTGCAATGGGGAAAGAGAAAAATTAGATCAGGATGAGAAAAATCAAGGTTGCTAGGCAGGGGATGGGGAGGTAAGAATTTTAATAGGAAGATCGGGTTAGTTACAATGAAGCTGACAATTGAACAAACGTATGGAAAGGTGATGAATTTGCCCAGAACTATCAGCAATAAGGTCACTCCAGACAAAGGAATTGGCTATCTTGAAGGCCATTAGGTTGGATCATGCCTGGCAGATCTGAGGAATAGCAAGGAGGCCACTGTGAGGGACTGAAGAGTAGCAGGGAAAGAGATCACAGAGGTTAAATGAGTGGCTAGATCATGTAAAAGCTTAGAAGTCATTGTAAAACTGTGGCTTTATATTTGAAAACTTACTGTGTGATAGAATTTCTACTAATAACTGAGAGTTCAAATGTCCATAAAATTTCAAGGATTCTTATTCTGGTAAGACAGAATAAAGAAAAAGAGTTCATATTTTCACATGGTGTAACAAATGCTTGGAGATCCAAGTGTAGGAAGCTATGGGAGCACAGAAGAAGGCACTAAAATCACACCAATATATTTGATGACTGTGACTTTATGTAAATTTGTATTTTCTAGATTTTTTTTATAGTCATGGAATCACACAGTATATTCTATTCATTGCCTGGCTTTTCTTTTCTCAGCACCATTACTTTGAGAATCTCCAATTGTAAATAGTTCATTTTGATGTTGAATAGTAATCTCTTTAATGAATAGATCATAATTTGTCTTTGCTCTATTGATGGACATTGATGAACATTTCTACTGTTTTCAATTCTTAAAAATAAAGCTGCTATGAAATTCATATACAAGTCCTTGTACGAACATAGCGTTTGTTTCTCTTGGTTAAATGTGTAGAAGTAAAATGGCTATTGGTGTAACTGCAACGTATTTTGCATTTAAAAAAATTTTCAAACTATTTTCCAAAGTGGTGGTATCATGATATATGCCAGCAACAGTTTAGATTTTTTGTTGCTTCTCAATCTAGCTCAGACGAAGTACAATTAGCCTTTATAATTTTAGCCATTCTAATAGATATGTAAGCATGTCTCATTATGATTTTAATTTGTATTTCTTTAATGTCTAAATGTTGAGAAATTTGTCATGTGCTTATAAGCCATCCATATCCTTTAGGTGAATGAATGAGAGTTTCTCTTGTTCCTCATCGTCAAAAGCATTTTATGTTGTCAGTATTTTGGATTTTAGCCATTCTAATAGATGTGTAGTGATATATCATTGTCTTATTTATTTATTTATTTTTAAAAAAGATTTTATTTATTTATTTGACAGAGAGAGAGATCACAAGAAGACGGAGAGGCAGTCAGAGAGAGAGAGAAAGGGAAGCAGGCTCCTCCTGAGCAGAGAGCCCAACGTGGAACTCGATCCCAGGACCCTGAGATCATGACCTGATCCAAAGGCAGCGGCTTAACCCACTAAGCCATCCAGGCGCCCCTCATGTTCTTTTAATTTACAATTCCTTAATTAGACATGCTGTGGATCATCACAGCATCTGTTCATATCATTATTGCCATCTCAATATCTTCTTAAGTGAGGTGTCTGTTCCAGTCCTTGCCAATTTTTCAATCAGGTCATTCATTTTCTTGTGTTTGAGTTAATAAATGAATAAATTATAATAATAAATAATAAATAAATAAATAATGAATGAATGAATGAATTTATTATATATATTATATATGTTATATATAATATATATTATATATATTATTATATATTAAATAATTTATTAAAAATAAATTTACTAATGAGGCCAAGAATTCAGAATCACAAATACTTCAGAACTAATAATAACTGCCATCACTTGTTGTTATTGTATAAGATAAATCCTACGATCAAGTTTCAATTTTAAATTCTTACAATTTTAAATTCTTAAAACCTTATGAAGAAGCATCATTTGGAGGGAGCAGTTTTCATAATTTATCATCCATCAGCCTTTTTTTTAAGATTTTATTTATTTATTGGACACAGAGAGAGAGAGAGAGAGAGAGAGAGAGATTACAAGTAAGCAGAGAGGCAGGCAAGCAGGGAGGGAAGCAGGCTTCCTTTTGAGCAGAGCCGGATGTGGGGCTGGATCCCAGGACCCAGAGACCATGACTTGAGATGAAGGCAGAGGCTTAACCCACCACCCACGTGATGAGAGAGCCCCTCAGGTGCCCCTCATCCATCAGCCTTAATTGTTTGGAGGAAAATGTGTGGATGAGTAATGCCTTAGGGAGCTAATCTCTCTAAAGGATTTTCAATCTTTACCCCTTCAAGGTTTTTGCACAGTTCTGATAGCCTCTAAACATCCAGCTGATTTCTACAGTGACAAGCCTGTTAAAAACTGTCCTCAAACCAGGAATAGAGCTTGAAACGTACCAGTCAAGAACAACTTTGAGTCTTTTAAGGAATTTATCATCATTTCTTTGTTATGATTCCAGGTTCCTGGGATTGAGTCCCACAGTGGGCTCTCTGCTCAGCAGGGAGCCTGCTTCCATTCCTCTCTCTCTGCCTGCCCCTCTGCCTTCCTGTGATCTCTGTCAAGTAAATAAATAAACTTTAAAAAAACCATATTTTATACCAGTTATTCATGTTTATTAACTAAGATATCACAATACAAATAATACAAGCAGTTGCTCTTTATTAATACCTTCAACCAAGATCAAAAAAATATGTCATATTTTCTCCAAAAATTTTATATCATCTGATAGGTCAGATATATATAAAATTACATTTAAAGTCTTAAAAATATCAGCAATATTTTCATTTAAATGCAAATTTCAAAGAAAATCTACTTTTCCAAACACGACTTTTTATCCTATATTTTTTTTAAATTTGTCAATATCTGATCAATTGTTTAGCGAGACTATAAATGTTAGATCGAAAAAAATGATTAATAGATGTAGGTTCAAATTATTATGTTCCATTAAAAATGATTTAGTCTTTGATGAACATCTGTTTGGTAATGTGTTGTATCCAAATATAGTAAATTAATGACATATATAAAATTATAGGGAAATGACACTTTCCGTTCCATTATGAGTAGAGCTTTTAAAATGCTATTTGTCACAACCTGTCATCTTGTCATTATGTAGCATTATGTAGCATTTAAAAAATGTATACTCTTCACTTTGAAGTCTTTTAGAAATCTAAAATATGACTTTCTATGGATTGTGTTTCCATATTCCTTTATTGCCACTTTGAACAAATCCACATGCTTTGATTCAAAGGTAATAAATTCCTCTTATTTGGAAAAATGATGTTTATTTTTGTTCTCTCACCCTTAGCAGGTGGTTTCATTTTAGCACACTTCAGAGTTATAATTTTATGCTTATTAAAAACATTTATTATGATCTACATAGATGAATGAAATTTTTATTTTATTAAATTATTTGCCAAAAAATCTGTAATTTTAAAAAATGTATTTCTTTTGAAGGGTTATTTTAGAGCATTCAGAGAGGATCTAGGAGTGTGGTATTATGCAATTTTTAAGTAGGTTTGAAATGGTTATTCATATGATTGTTTCTTTGAGGCTTTTGCTTATTTTGGGTTTTTTTGTCTTCTTTTGTCTTCTTTTGTTCATTATATGCTCTAAAATATTTTGAAAGTAAATTTAAGGTATGTTTTACATAGTTTATTTTTTGAAAAAAATATTGAAATGACTTATGAAATTCAGTATATTCTCAACATTAATTTATTCTGAAATTTACCAATTGTCTACTGTCTATTATATGGCAGATATTACTTCAGACTACACTGGTAAATGAAATACTTGGATTTGTAGAACGTTTATTTTAATGGGTGAGACAATTAAAAGCTATAAACCTGAATAAAAATTGCATAGTGCATTCAAAAATGATGAGTGCAATGGGGAAAGAGAAAAATTAGATCAGGATGAGAAAAATCAAGGTTGCTAGGCAGGGGATGGGGAGGTAAGAATTTTAATAGGAAGATCGGGTTAGTTACAATGAAGCTGACAATTGAACAAACGTATGGAAAGGTGATGAATTTGCCCAGAACTATCAGCAATAAGGTCACTCCAGACAAAGGAATTGGCTATCTTGAAGGCCATTAGGTTGGATCATGCCTGGCAGATCTGAGGAATAGCAAGGAGGCCACTGTGAGGGACTGAAGAGTAGCAGGGAAAGAGATCACAGAGGTTAAATGAGTGGCTAGATCATGTAAAAGCTTAGAAGTCATTGTAAAACTGTGGCTTTATATTTGAAAACTTACTGTGTGATAGAATTTCTACTAATAACTGAGAGTTCAAATGTCCATAAAATTTCAAGGATTCTTATTCTGGTAAGACAGAATAAAGAAAAAGAGTTCATATTTTCACATGGTGTAACAAATGCTTGGAGATCCAAGTGTAGGAAGCTATGGGAGCACAGAAGAAGGCACTAAAATCACACCAATATATTTGATGACTGTGACTTTATGTAAATTTGTATTTTCTAGATTTTTTTTATAGTCATGGAATCACACAGTATATTCTATTCATTGCCTGGCTTTTCTTTTCTCAGCACCATTACTTTGAGAATCTCCAATTGTAAATAGTTCATTTTGATGTTGAATAGTAATCTCTTTAATGAATAGATCATAATTTGTCTTTGCTCTATTGATGGACATTGATGAACATTTCTACTGTTTTCAATTCTTAAAAATAAAGCTGCTATGAAATTCATATACAAGTCCTTGTACGAACATAGCGTTTGTTTCTCTTGGTTAAATGTGTAGAAGTAAAATGGCTATTGGTGTAACTGCAACGTATTTTGCATTTAAAAAAATTTTCAAACTATTTTCCAAAGTGGTGGTATCATGATATATGCCAGCAACAGTTTAGATTTTTTGTTGCTTCTCAATCTAGCTCAGACGAAGTACAATTAGCCTTTATAATTTTAGCCATTCTAATAGATATGTAAGCATGTCTCATTATGATTTTAATTTGTATTTCTTTAATGTCTAAATGTTGAGAAATTTGTCATGTGCTTATAAGCCATCCATATCCTTTAGGTGAATGAATGAGAGTTTCTCTTGTTCCTCATCGTCAAAAGCATTTTATGTTGTCAGTATTTTGGATTTTAGCCATTCTAATAGATGTGTAGTGATATATCATTGTCTTATTTATTTATTTATTTTTAAAAAAGATTTTATTTATTTATTTGACAGAGAGAGAGATCACAAGAAGACGGAGAGGCAGTCAGAGAGAGAGAGAAAGGGAAGCAGGCTCCTCCTGAGCAGAGAGCCCAACGTGGAACTCGATCCCAGGACCCTGAGATCATGACCTGATCCAAAGGCAGCGGCTTAACCCACTAAGCCATCCAGGCGCCCCTCATGTTCTTTTAATTTACAATTCCTTAATTAGACATGCTGTGGATCATCACAGCATCTGTTCATATCATTATTGCCATCTCAATATCTTCTTAAGTGAGGTGTCTGTTCCAGTCCTTGCCAATTTTTCAATCAGGTCATTCATTTTCTTGTGTTTGAGTTAATAAATGAATAAATTATAATAATAAATAATAAATAAATAAATAATGAATGAATGAATGAATTTATTATATATACTATATATGTTATATATAATATATATTATATATATTATTATATATTAAATAATTTATTAAAAATAAATTTACTAATGAGGCCAAGAATTCAGAATCACAAATACTTCAGAACTAATAATAACTGCCATCACTTGTTGTTATTGTATAAGATAAATCCTACGATCAAGTTTCAATTTTAAATTCTTACAATTTTAAATTCTTAAAACCTTATGAAGAAGCATCATTTGGAGGGAGCAGTTTTCATAATTTATCATCCATCAGCCTTTTTTTTAAGATTTTATTTATTTATTGGACACAGAGAGAGAGAGAGAGAGAGAGAGAGAGATTACAAGTAAGCAGAGAGGCAGGCAAGCAGGGAGGGAAGCAGGCTTCCTTTTGAGCAGAGCCGGATGTGGGGCTGGATCCCAGGACCCAGAGACCATGACTTGAGATGAAGGCAGAGGCTTAACCCACCACCCACGTGATGAGAGAGCCCCTCAGGTGCCCCTCATCCATCAGCCTTAATTGTTTGGAGGAAAATGTGTGGATGAGTAATGCCTTAGGGAGCTAATCTCTCTAAAGGATTTTCAATCTTTACCCCTTCAAGGTTTTTGCACAGTTCTGATAGCCTCTAAACATCCAGCTGATTTCTACAGTGACAAGCCTGTTAAAAACTGTCCTCAAACCAGGAATAGAGCTTGAAACGTACCAGTCAAGAACAACTTTGAGTCTTTTAAGGAATTTATCATCATTTCTTTGTTATGATTCCAGGTTCCTGGGATTGAGTCCCACAGTGGGCTCTCTGCTCAGCAGGGAGCCTGCTTCCATTCCTCTCTCTCTGCCTGCCCCTCTGCCTTCCTGTGATCTCTGTCAAGTAAATAAATAAACTTTAAAAAAACCATATTTTATACCAGTTATTCATGTTTATTAACTAAGATATCACAATACAAATAATACAAGCAGTTGCTCTTTATTAATACCTTCAACCAAGATCAAAAAAATATGTCATATTTTCTCCAAAAATTTTATATCATCTGATAGGTCAGATATATATAAAATTACATTTAAAGTCTTAAAAATATCAGCAATATTTTCACTTAAATGCAAATTTCAAAGAAAATCTACTTTTCCAAACACGACTTTTTATCCTATATTTTTTTTAAATTTGTCAATATCTGATCAATTGTTTAGCGAGACTATAAATGTTAGATCGAAAAAAATGATTAATAGATGTAGGTTCAAATTATTATGTTCCATTAAAAATGATTTAGTCTTTGATGAACATCTGTTTGGTAATGTGTTGTATCCAAATATAGTAAATTAATGACATATATAAAATTATAGGGAAATGACACTTTCCGTTCCATTATGAGTAGAGCTTTTAAAATGCTATTTGTCACAACCTGTCATCTTGTCATTATGTAGCATTATGTAGCATTTAAAAAATGTATACTCTTCACTTTGAAGTCTTTTAGAAATCTAAAATATGACTTTCTATGGATTGTGTTTCCATATTCCTTTATTGCCACTTTGAACAAATCCACATGCTTTGATTCAAAGGTAATAAATTCCTCTTATTTGGAAAAATGATGTTTATTTTTGTTCTCTCACCCTTAGCAGGTGGTTTCATTTTAGCACACTTCAGAGTTATAATTTTATGCTTATTAAAAACATTTATTATGATCTACATAGATGAATGAAATTTTTATTTTATTAAATTATTTGCCAAAAAATCTGTAATTTTAAAAAATGTATTTCTTTTGAAGGGTTATTTTAGAGCATTCAGAGAGGATCTAGGAGTGTGGTATTATGCAATTTTTAAGTAGGTTTGAAATGGTTATTCATATGATTGTTTCTTTGAGGCTTTTGCTTATTTTGGGTTTTTTTGTCTTCTTTTGTCTTCTTTTGTTCATTATATGCTCTAAAATATTTTGAAAGTAAATTTAAGGTATGTTTTACATAGTTTATTTTTTGAAAAAAATATTGAAATGACTTATGAAATTCAGTATATTCTCAACATTAATTTATTCTGAAATTTACCAATTGTCTACTGTCTATTATATGGCAGATATTACTTCAGACTACACTGGTAAATGAAATACTTGGATTTGTAGAACGTTTATTTTAATGGGTGAGACAATTAAAAGCTATAAACCTGAATAAAAATTGCATAGTGCATTCAAAAATGATGAGTGCAATGGGGAAAGAGAAAAATTAGATCAGGATGAGAAAAATCAAGGTTGCTAGGCAGGGGATGGGGAGGTAAGAATTTTAATAGGAAGATCGGGTTAGTTACAATGAAGCTGACAATTGAACAAACGTATGGAAAGGTGATGAATTTGCCCAGAACTATCAGCAATAAGGTCACTCCAGACAAAGGAATTGGCTATCTTGAAGGCCATTAGGTTGGATCATGCCTGGCAGATCTGAGGAATAGCAAGGAGGCCACTGTGAGGGACTGAAGAGTAGCAGGGAAAGAGATCACAGAGGTTAAATGAGTGGCTAGATCATGTAAAAGCTTAGAAGTCATTGTAAAACTGTGGCTTTATATTTGAAAACTTACTGTGTGATAGAATTTCTACTAATAACTGAGAGTTCAAATGTCCATAAAATTTCAAGGATTCTTATTCTGGTAAGACAGAATAAAGAAAAAGAGTTCATATTTTCACATGGTGTAACAAATGCTTGGAGATCCAAGTGTAGGAAGCTATGGGAGCACAGAAGAAGGCACTAAAATCACACCAATATATTTGATGACTGTGACTTTATGTAAATTTGTATTTTCTAGATTTTTTTTATAGTCATGGAATCACACAGTATATTCTATTCATTGCCTGGCTTTTCTTTTCTCAGCACCATTACTTTGAGAATCTCCAATTGTAAATAGTTCATTTTGATGTTGAATAGTAATCTCTTTAATGAATAGATCATAATTTGTCTTTGCTCTATTGATGGACATTGATGAACATTTCTACTGTTTTCAATTCTTAAAAATAAAGCTGCTATGAAATTCATATACAAGTCCTTGTACGAACATAGCGTTTGTTTCTCTTGGTTAAATGTGTAGAAGTAAAATGGCTATTGGTGTAACTGCAACGTATTTTGCATTTAAAAAAATTTTCAAACTATTTTCCAAAGTGGTGGTATCATGATATATGCCAGCAACAGTTTAGATTTTTTGTTGCTTCTCAATCTAGCTCAGACGAAGTACAATTAGCCTTTATAATTTTAGCCATTCTAATAGATATGTAAGCATGTCTCATTATGATTTTAATTTGTATTTCTTTAATGTCTAAATGTTGAGAAATTTGTCATGTGCTTATAAGCCATCCATATCCTTTAGGTGAATGAATGAGAGTTTCTCTTGTTCCTCATCGTCAAAAGCATTTTATGTTGTCAGTATTTTGGATTTTAGCCATTCTAATAGATGTGTAGTGATATATCATTGTCTTATTTATTTATTTATTTTTAAAAAAGATTTTATTTATTTATTTGACAGAGAGAGAGATCACAAGAAGACGGAGAGGCAGTCAGAGAGAGAGAGAAAGGGAAGCAGGCTCCTCCTGAGCAGAGAGCCCAACGTGGAACTCGATCCCAGGACCCTGAGATCATGACCTGATCCAAAGGCAGCGGCTTAACCCACTAAGCCATCCAGGCGCCCCTCATGTTCTTTTAATTTACAATTCCTTAATTAGACATGCTGTGGATCATCACAGCATCTGTTCATATCATTATTGCCATCTCAATATCTTCTTAAGTGAGGTGTCTGTTCCAGTCCTTGCCAATTTTTCAATCAGGTCATTCATTTTCTTGTGTTTGAGTTAATAAATGAATAAATTATAATAATAAATAATAAATAAATAAATAATGAATGAATGAATGAATTTATTATATATACTATATATGTTATATATAATATATATTATATATATTATTATATATTAAATAATTTATTAAAAATAAATTTACTAATGAGGCCAAGAATTCAGAATCACAAATACTTCAGAACTAATAATAACTGCCATCACTTGTTGTTATTGTATAAGATAAATCCTATGATCAAGTTTCAATTTTAAATTCTTACAATTTTAAATTCTTAAAACCTTATGAAGAAGCATCATTTGGAGGGAGCAGTTTTCATAATTTATCATCCATCAGCCTTTTTTTTAAGATTTTATTTATTTATTGGACACAGAGAGAGAGAGAGAGAGAGAGAGAGAGATTACAAGTAAGCAGAGAGGCAGGCAAGCAGGGAGGGAAGCAGGCTTCCTTTTGAGCAGAGCCGGATGTGGGGCTGGATCCCAGGACCCAGAGACCATGACTTGAGATGAAGGCAGAGGCTTAACCCACCACCCACGTGATGAGAGAGCCCCTCAGGTGCCCCTCATCCATCAGCCTTAATTGTTTGGAGGAAAATGTGTGGATGAGTAATGCCTTAGGGAGCTAATCTCTCTAAAGGATTTTCAATCTTTACCCCTTCAAGGTTTTTGCACAGTTCTGATAGCCTCTAAACATCCAGCTGATTTCTACAGTGACAAGCCTGTTAAAAACTGTCCTCAAACCAGGAATAGAGCTTGAAACGTACCAGTCAAGAACAACTTTGAGTCTTTTAAGGAATTTATCATCATTTCTTTGTTATGATTCCAGGTTCCTGGGATTGAGTCCCACAGTGGGCTCTCTGCTCAGCAGGGAGCCTGCTTCCATTCCTCTCTCTCTGCCTGCCCCTCTGCCTTCCTGTGATCTCTGTCAAGTAAATAAATAAACTTTAAAAAAACCATATTTTATACCAGTTATTCATGTTTATTAACTAAGATATCACAATACAAATAATACAAGCAGTTGCTCTTTATTAATACCTTCAACCAAGATCAAAAAAATATGTCATATTTTCTCCAAAAATTTTATATCATCTGATAGGTCAGATATATATAAAATTACATTTAAAGTCTTAAAAATATCAGCAATATTTTCACTTAAATGCAAATTTCAAAGAAAATCTACTTTTCCAAACACGACTTTTTATCCTATATTTTTTTTAAATTTGTCAATATCTGATCAATTGTTTAGCGAGACTATAAATGTTAGATCGAAAAAAATGATTAATAGATGTAGGTTCAAATTATTATGTTCCATTAAAAATGATTTAGTCTTTGATGAACATCTGTTTGGTAATGTGTTGTATCCAAATATAGTAAATTAATGACATATATAAAATTATAGGGAAATGACACTTTCCGTTCCATTATGAGTAGAGCTTTTAAAATGCTATTTGTCACAACCTGTCATCTTGTCATTATGTAGCATTATGTAGCATTTAAAAAATGTATACTCTTCACTTTGAAGTCTTTTAGAAATCTAAAATATGACTTTCTATGGATTGTGTTTCCATATTCCTTTATTGCCACTTTGAACAAATCCACATGCTTTGATTCAAAGGTAATAAATTCCTCTTATTTGGAAAAATGATGTTTATTTTTGTTCTCTCACCCTTAGCAGGTGGTTTCATTTTAGCACACTTCAGAGTTATAATTTTATGCTTATTAAAAACATTTATTATGATCTACATAGATGAATGAAATTTTTATTTTATTAAATTATTTGCCAAAAAATCTGTAATTTTAAAAAATGTATTTCTTTTGAAGGGTTATTTTAGAGCATTCAGAGAGGATCTAGGAGTGTGGTATTATGCAATTTTTAAGTAGGTTTGAAATGGTTATTCATATGATTGTTTCTTTGAGGCTTTTGCTTATTTTGGGTTTTTTTGTCTTCTTTTGTCTTCTTTTGTTCATTATATGCTCTAAAATATTTTGAAAGTAAATTTAAGGTATGTTTTACATAGTTTATTTTTTGAAAAAAATATTGAAATGACTTATGAAATTCAGTATATTCTCAACATTAATTTATTCTGAAATTTACCAATTGTCTACTGTCTATTATATGGCAGATATTACTTCAGACTACACTGGTAAATGAAATACTTGGATTTGTAGAACGTTTATTTTAATGGGTGAGACAATTAAAAGCTATAAACCTGAATAAAAATTGCATAGTGCATTCAAAAATGATGAGTGCAATGGGGAAAGAGAAAAATTAGATCAGGATGAGAAAAATCAAGGTTGCTAGGCAGGGGATGGGGAGGTAAGAATTTTAATAGGAAGATCGGGTTAGTTACAATGAAGCTGACAATTGAACAAACGTATGGAAAGGTGATGAATTTGCCCAGAACTATCAGCAATAAGGTCACTCCAGACAAAGGAATTGGCTATCTTGAAGGCCATTAGGTTGGATCATGCCTGGCAGATCTGAGGAATAGCAAGGAGGCCACTGTGAGGGACTGAAGAGTAGCAGGGAAAGAGATCACAGAGGTTAAATGAGTGGCTAGATCATGTAAAAGCTTAGAAGTCATTGTAAAACTGTGGCTTTATATTTGAAAACTTACTGTGTGATAGAATTTCTACTAATAACTGAGAGTTCAAATGTCCATAAAATTTCAAGGATTCTTATTCTGGTAAGACAGAATAAAGAAAAAGAGTTCATATTTTCACATGGTGTAACAAATGCTTGGAGATCCAAGTGTAGGAAGCTATGGGAGCACAGAAGAAGGCACTAAAATCACACCAATATATTTGATGACTGTGACTTTATGTAAATTTGTATTTTCTAGATTATTTTTATAGTCATGGAATCACACAGTATATTCTATTCATTGCCTGGCTTTTCTTTTCTCAGCACCATTACTTTGAGAATCTCCAATTGTAAATAGTTCATTTTGATGTTGAATAGTAATCTCTTTAATGAATAGATCATAATTTGTCTTTGCTCTATTGATGGACATTGATGAACATTTCTACTGTTTTCAATTCTTAAAAATAAAGCTGCTATGAAATTCATATACAAGTCCTTGTACGAACATAGCGTTTGTTTCTCTTGGTTAAATGTGTAGAAGTAAAATGGCTATTGGTGTAACTGCAACGTATTTTGCATTTAAAAAAATTTTCAAACTATTTTCCAAAGTGGTGGTATCATGATATATGCCAGCAACAGTTTAGATTTTTTGTTGCTTCTCAATCTAGCTCAGACGAAGTACAATTAGCCTTTATAATTTTAGCCATTCTAATAGATATGTAAGCATGTCTCATTATGATTTTAATTTGTATTTCTTTAATGTCTAAATGTTGAGAAATTTGTCATGTGCTTATAAGCCATCCATATCCTTTAGGTGAATGAATGAGAGTTTCTCTTGTTCCTCATCGTCAAAAGCATTTTATGTTGTCAGTATTTTGGATTTTAGCCATTCTAATAGATGTGTAGTGATATATCATTGTCTTATTTATTTATTTATTTTTAAAAAAGATTTTATTTATTTATTTGACAGAGAGAGAGATCACAAGAAGACGGAGAGGCAGTCAGAGAGAGAGAGAAAGGGAAGCAGGCTCCTCCTGAGCAGAGAGCCCAACGTGGAACTCGATCCCAGGACCCTGAGATCATGACCTGATCCAAAGGCAGCGGCTTAACCCACTAAGCCATCCAGGCGCCCCTCATGTTCTTTTAATTTACAATTCCTTAATTAGACATGCTGTGGATCATCACAGCATCTGTTCATATCATTATTGCCATCTCAATATCTTCTTAAGTGAGGTGTCTGTTCCAGTCCTTGCCAATTTTTCAATCAGGTCATTCATTTTCTTGTGTTTGAGTTAATAAATGAATAAATTATAATAATAAATAATAAATAAATAAATAATGAATGAATGAATGAATTTATTATATATATTATATATGTTATATATAATATATATTATATATATTATTATATATTAAATAATTTATTAAAAATAAATTTACTAATGAGGCCAAGAATTCAGAATCACAAATACTTCAGAACTAATAATAACTGCCATCACTTGTTGTTATTGTATAAGATAAATCCTACGATCAAGTTTCAATTTTAAATTCTTACAATTTTAAATTCTTAAAACCTTATGAAGAAGCATCATTTGGAGGGAGCAGTTTTCATAATTTATCATCCATCAGCCTTTTTTTTAAGATTTTATTTATTTATTGGACACAGAGAGAGAGAGAGAGAGAGAGAGAGAGATTACAAGTAAGCAGAGAGGCAGGCAAGCAGGGAGGGAAGCAGGCTTCCTTTTGAGCAGAGCCGGATGTGGGGCTGGATCCCAGGACCCAGAGACCATGACTTGAGATGAAGGCAGAGGCTTAACCCACCACCCACGTGATGAGAGAGCCCCTCAGGTGCCCCTCATCCATCAGCCTTAATTGTTTGGAGGAAAATGTGTGGATGAGTAATGCCTTAGGGAGCTAATCTCTCTAAAGGATTTTCAATCTTTACCCCTTCAAGGTTTTTGCACAGTTCTGATAGCCTCTAAACATCCAGCTGATTTCTACAGTGACAAGCCTGTTAAAAACTGTCCTCAAACCAGGAATAGAGCTTGAAACGTACCAGTCAAGAACAACTTTGAGTCTTTTAAGGAATTTATCATCATTTCTTTGTTATGATTCCAGGTTCCTGGGATTGAGTCCCACAGTGGGCTCTCTGCTCAGCAGGGAGCCTGCTTCCATTCCTCTCTCTCTGCCTGCCCCTCTGCCTTCCTGTGATCTCTGTCAAGTAAATAAATAAACTTTAAAAAAACCATATTTTATACCAGTTATTCATGTTTATTAACTAAGATATCACAATACAAATAATACAAGCAGTTGCTCTTTATTAATACCTTCAACCAAGATCAAAAAAATATGTCATATTTTCTCCAAAAATTTTATATCATCTGATAGGTCAGATATATATAAAATTACATTTAAAGTCTTAAAAATATCAGCAATATTTTCACTTAAATGCAAATTTCAAAGAAAATCTACTTTTCCAAACACGACTTTTTATCCTATATTTTTTTTAAATTTGTCAATATCTGATCAATTGTTTAGCGAGACTATAAATGTTAGATCGAAAAAAATGATTAATAGATGTAGGTTCAAATTATTATGTTCCATTAAAAATGATTTAGTCTTTGATGAACATCTGTTTGGTAATGTGTTGTATCCAAATATAGTAAATTAATGACATATATAAAATTATAGGGAAATGACACTTTCCGTTCCATTATGAGTAGAGCTTTTAAAATGCTATTTGTCACAACCTGTCATCTTGTCATTATGTAGCATTATGTAGCATTTAAAAAATGTATACTCTTCACTTTGAAGTCTTTTAGAAATCTAAAATATGACTTTCTATGGATTGTGTTTCCATATTCCTTTATTGCCACTTTGAACAAATCCACATGCTTTGATTCAAAGGTAATAAATTCCTCTTATTTGGAAAAATGATGTTTATTTTTGTTCTCTCACCCTTAGCAGGTGGTTTCATTTTAGCACACTTCAGAGTTATAATTTTATGCTTATTAAAAACATTTATTATGATCTACATAGATGAATGAAATTTTTATTTTATTAAATTATTTGCCAAAAAATCTGTAATTTTAAAAAATGTATTTCTTTTGAAGGGTTATTTTAGAGCATTCAGAGAGGATCTAGGAGTGTGGTATTATGCAATTTTTAAGTAGGTTTGAAATGGTTATTCATATGATTGTTTCTTTGAGGCTTTTGCTTATTTTGGGTTTTTTTGTCTTCTTTTGTCTTCTTTTGTTCATTATATGCTCTAAAATATTTTGAAAGTAAATTTAAGGTATGTTTTACATAGTTTATTTTTTGAAAAAAATATTGAAATGACTTATGAAATTCAGTATATTCTCAACATTAATTTATTCTGAAATTTACCAATTGTCTACTGTCTATTATATGGCAGATATTACTTCAGACTACACTGGTAAATGAAATACTTGGATTTGTAGAACGTTTATTTTAATGGGTGAGACAATTAAAAGCTATAAACCTGAATAAAAATTGCATAGTGCATTCAAAAATGATGAGTGCAATGGGGAAAGAGAAAAATTAGATCAGGATGAGAAAAATCAAGGTTGCTAGGCAGGGGATGGGGAGGTAAGAATTTTAATAGGAAGATCGGGTTAGTTACAATGAAGCTGACAATTGAACAAACGTATGGAAAGGTGATGAATTTGCCCAGAACTATCAGCAATAAGGTCACTCCAGACAAAGGAATTGGCTATCTTGAAGGCCATTAGGTTGGATCATGCCTGGCAGATCTGAGGAATAGCAAGGAGGCCACTGTGAGGGACTGAAGAGTAGCAGGGAAAGAGATCACAGAGGTTAAATGAGTGGCTAGATCATGTAAAAGCTTAGAAGTCATTGTAAAACTGTGGCTTTATATTTGAAAACTTACTGTGTGATAGAATTTCTACTAATAACTGAGAGTTCAAATGTCCATAAAATTTCAAGGATTCTTATTCTGGTAAGACAGAATAAAGAAAAAGAGTTCATATTTTCACATGGTGTAACAAATGCTTGGAGATCCAAGTGTAGGAAGCTATGGGAGCACAGAAGAAGGCACTAAAATCACACCAATATATTTGATGACTGTGACTTTATGTAAATTTGTATTTTCTAGATTTTTTTTATAGTCATGGAATCACACAGTATATTCTATTCATTGCCTGGCTTTTCTTTTCTCAGCACCATTACTTTGAGAATCTCCAATTGTAAATAGTTCATTTTGATGTTGAATAGTAATCTCTTTAATGAATAGATCATAATTTGTCTTTGCTCTATTGATGGACATTGATGAACATTTCTACTGTTTTCAATTCTTAAAAATAAAGCTGCTATGAAATTCATATACAAGTCCTTGTACGAACATAGCGTTTGTTTCTCTTGGTTAAATGTGTAGAAGTAAAATGGCTATTGGTGTAACTGCAACGTATTTTGCATTTAAAAAAATTTTCAAACTATTTTCCAAAGTGGTGGTATCATGATATATGCCAGCAACAGTTTAGATTTTTTGTTGCTTCTCAATCTAGCTCAGACGAAGTACAATTAGCCTTTATAATTTTAGCCATTCTAATAGATATGTAAGCATGTCTCATTATGATTTTAATTTGTATTTCTTTAATGTCTAAATGTTGAGAAATTTGTCATGTGCTTATAAGCCATCCATATCCTTTAGGTGAATGAATGAGAGTTTCTCTTGTTCCTCATCGTCAAAAGCATTTTATGTTGTCAGTATTTTGGATTTTAGCCATTCTAATAGATGTGTAGTGATAGATCATTGTCTTATTTATTTATTTATTTTTAAAAAAGATTTTATTTATTTATTTGACAGAGAGAGAGATCACAAGAAGACGGAGAGGCAGTCAGAGAGAGAGAGAAAGGGAAGCAGGCTCCTCCTGAGCAGAGAGCCCAACGTGGAACTCGATCCCAGGACCCTGAGATCATGACCTGATCCAAAGGCAGCGGCTTAACCCACTAAGCCATCCAGGCGCCCCTCATGTTCTTTTAATTTACAATTCCTTAATTAGACATGCTGTGGATCATCACAGCATCTGTTCATATCATTATTGCCATCTCAATATCTTCTTAAGTGAGGTGTCTGTTCCAGTCCTTGCCAATTTTTCAATCAGGTCATTCATTTTCTTGTGTTTGAGTTAATAAATGAATAAATTATAATAATAAATAATAAATAAATAAATAATGAATGAATGAATGAATTTATTATATATATTATATATGTTATATATAATATATATTATATATATTATTATATATTAAATAATTTATTAAAAATAAATTTACTAATGAGGCCAAGAATTCAGAATCACAAATACTTCAGAACTAATAATAACTGCCATCACTTGTTGTTATTGTATAAGATAAATCCTACGATCAAGTTTCAATTTTAAATTCTTACAATTTTAAATTCTTAAAACCTTATGAAGAAGCATCATTTGGAGGGAGCAGTTTTCATAATTTATCATCCATCAGCCTTTTTTTTAAGATTTTATTTATTTATTGGACACAGAGAGAGAGAGAGAGAGAGAGAGAGATTACAAGTAAGCAGAGAGGCAGGCAAGCAGGGAGGGAAGCAGGCTTCCTTTTGAGCAGAGCCGGATGTGGGGCTGGATCCCAGGACCCAGAGACCATGACTTGAGATGAAGGCAGAGGCTTAACCCACCACCCACGTGATGAGAGAGCCCCTCAGGTGCCCCTCATCCATCAGCCTTAATTGTTTGGAGGAAAATGTGTGGATGAGTAATGCCTTAGGGAGCTAATCTCTCTAAAGGATTTTCAATCTTTACCCCTTCAAGGTTTTTGCACAGTTCTGATAGCCTCTAAACATCCAGCTGATTTCTACAGTGACAAGCCTGTTAAAAACTGTCCTCAAACCAGGAATAGAGCTTGAAACGTACCAGTCAAGAACAACTTTGAGTCTTTTAAGGAATTTATCATCATTTCTTTGTTATGATTCCAGGTTCCTGGGATTGAGTCCCACAGTGGGCTCTCTGCTCAGCAGGGAGCCTGCTTCCATTCCTCTCTCTCTGCCTGCCCCTCTGCCTTCCTGTGATCTCTGTCAAGTAAATAAATAAACTTTAAAAAAACCATATTTTATACCAGTTATTCATGTTTATTAACTAAGATATCACAATACAAATAATACAAGCAGTTGCTCTTTATTAATACCTTCAACCAAGATCAAAAAAATATGTCATATTTTCTCCAAAAATTTTATATCATCTGATAGGTCAGATATATATAAAATTACATTTAAAGTCTTAAAAATATCAGCAATATTTTCACTTAAATGCAAATTTCAAAGAAAATCTACTTTTCCAAACACGACTTTTTATCCTATATTTTTTTTAAATTTGTCAATATCTGATCAATTGTTTAGCGAGACTATAAATGTTAGATCGAAAAAAATGATTAATAGATGTAGGTTCAAATTATTATGTTCCATTAAAAATGATTTAGTCTTTGATGAACATCTGTTTGGTAATGTGTTGTATCCAAATATAGTAAATTAATGACATATATAAAATTATAGGGAAATGACACTTTCCGTTCCATTATGAGTAGAGCTTTTAAAATGCTATTTGTCACAACCTGTCATCTTGTCATTATGTAGCATTATGTAGCATTTAAAAAATGTATACTCTTCACTTTGAAGTCTTTTAGAAATCTAAAATATGACTTTCTATGGATTGTGTTTCCATATTCCTTTATTGCCACTTTGAACAAATCCACATGCTTTGATTCAAAGGTAATAAATTCCTCTTATTTGGAAAAATGATGTTTATTTTTGTTCTCTCACCCTTAGCAGGTGGTTTCATTTTAGCACACTTCAGAGTTATAATTTTATGCTTATTAAAAACATTTATTATGATCTACATAGATGAATGAAATTTTTATTTTATTAAATTATTTGCCAAAAAATCTGTAATTTTAAAAAATGTATTTCTTTTGAAGGGTTATTTTAGAGCATTCAGAGAGGATCTAGGAGTGTGGTATTATGCAATTTTTAAGTAGGTTTGAAATGGTTATTCATATGATTGTTTCTTTGAGGCTTTTGCTTATTTTGGGTTTTTTTGTCTTCTTTTGTCTTCTTTTGTTCATTATATGCTCTAAAATATTTTGAAAGTAAATTTAAGGTATGTTTTACATAGTTTATTTTTTGAAAAAAATATTGAAATGACTTATGAAATTCAGTATATTCTCAACATTAATTTATTCTGAAATTTACCAATTGTCTACTGTCTATTATATGGCAGATATTACTTCAGACTACACTGGTAAATGAAATACTTGGATTTGTAGAACGTTTATTTTAATGGGTGAGACAATTAAAAGCTATAAACCTGAATAAAAATTGCATAGTGCATTCAAAAATGATGAGTGCAATGGGGAAAGAGAAAAATTAGATCAGGATGAGAAAAATCAAGGTTGCTAGGCAGGGGATGGGGAGGTAAGAATTTTAATAGGAAGATCGGGTTAGTTACAATGAAGCTGACAATTGAACAAACGTATGGAAAGGTGATGAATTTGCCCAGAACTATCAGCAATAAGGTCACTCCAGACAAAGGAATTGGCTATCTTGAAGGCCATTAGGTTGGATCATGCCTGGCAGATCTGAGGAATAGCAAGGAGGCCACTGTGAGGGACTGAAGAGTAGCAGGGAAAGAGATCACAGAGGTTAAATGAGTGGCTAGATCATGTAAAAGCTTAGAAGTCATTGTAAAACTGTGGCTTTATATTTGAAAACTTACTGTGTGATAGAATTTCTACTAATAACTGAGAGTTCAAATGTCCATAAAATTTCAAGGATTCTTATTCTGGTAAGACAGAATAAAGAAAAAGAGTTCATATTTTCACATGGTGTAACAAATGCTTGGAGATCCAAGTGTAGGAAGCTATGGGAGCACAGAAGAAGGCACTAAAATCACACCAATATATTTGATGACTGTGACTTTATGTAAATTTGTATTTTCTAGATTTTTTTTATAGTCATGGAATCACACAGTATATTCTATTCATTGCCTGGCTTTTCTTTTCTCAGCACCATTACTTTGAGAATCTCCAATTGTAAATAGTTCATTTTGATGTTGAATAGTAATCTCTTTAATGAATAGATCATAATTTGTCTTTGCTCTATTGATGGACATTGATGAACATTTCTACTGTTTTCAATTCTTAAAAATAAAGCTGCTATGAAATTCATATACAAGTCCTTGTACGAACATAGCGTTTGTTTCTCTTGGTTAAATGTGTAGAAGTAAAATGGCTATTGGTGTAACTGCAACGTATTTTGCATTTAAAAAAATTTTCAAACTATTTTCCAAAGTGGTGGTATCATGATATATGCCAGCAACAGTTTAGATTTTTTGTTGCTTCTCAATCTAGCTCAGACGAAGTACAATTAGCCTTTATAATTTTAGCCATTCTAATAGATATGTAAGCATGTCTCATTATGATTTTAATTTGTATTTCTTTAATGTCTAAATGTTGAGAAATTTGTCATGTGCTTATAAGCCATCCATATCCTTTAGGTGAATGAATGAGAGTTTCTCTTGTTCCTCATCGTCAAAAGCATTTTATGTTGTCAGTATTTTGGATTTTAGCCATTCTAATAGATGTGTAGTGATATATCATTGTCTTATTTATTTATTTATTTTTAAAAAAGATTTTATTTATTTATTTGACAGAGAGAGAGATCACAAGAAGACGGAGAGGCAGTCAGAGAGAGAGAGAAAGGGAAGCAGGCTCCTCCTGAGCAGAGAGCCCAACGTGGAACTCGATCCCAGGACCCTGAGATCATGACCTGATCCAAAGGCAGCGGCTTAACCCACTAAGCCATCCAGGCGCCCCTCATGTTCTTTTAATTTACAATTCCTTAATTAGACATGCTGTGGATCATCACAGCATCTGTTCATATCATTATTGCCATCTCAATATCTTCTTAAGTGAGGTGTCTGTTCCAGTCCTTGCCAATTTTTCAATCAGGTCATTCATTTTCTTGTGTTTGAGTTAATAAATGAATAAATTATAATAATAAATAATAAATAAATAAATAATGAATGAATGAATGAATTTATTATATATATTATATATGTTATATATAATATATATTATATATATTATTATATATTAAATAATTTATTAAAAATAAATTTACTAATGAGGCCAAGAATTCAGAATCACAAATACTTCAGAACTAATAATAACTGCCATCACTTGTTGTTATTGTATAAGATAAATCCTACGATCAAGTTTCAATTTTAAATTCTTACAATTTTAAATTCTTAAAACCTTATGAAGAAGCATCATTTGGAGGGAGCAGTTTTCATAATTTATCATCCATCAGCCTTTTTTTTAAGATTTTATTTATTTATTGGACACAGAGAGAGAGAGAGAGAGAGAGAGAGAGATTACAAGTAAGCAGAGAGGCAGGCAAGCAGGGAGGGAAGCAGGCTTCCTTTTGAGCAGAGCCGGATGTGGGGCTGGATCCCAGGACCCAGAGACCATGACTTGAGATGAAGGCAGAGGCTTAACCCACCACCCACGTGATGAGAGAGCCCCTCAGGTGCCCCTCATCCATCAGCCTTAATTGTTTGGAGGAAAATGTGTGGATGAGTAATGCCTTAGGGAGCTAATCTCTCTAAAGGATTTTCAATCTTTACCCCTTCAAGGTTTTTGCACAGTTCTGATAGCCTCTAAACATCCAGCTGATTTCTACAGTGACAAGCCTGTTAAAAACTGTCCTCAAACCAGGAATAGAGCTTGAAACGTACCAGTCAAGAACAACTTTGAGTCTTTTAAGGAATTTATCATCATTTCTTTGTTATGATTCCAGGTTCCTGGGATTGAGTCCCACAGTGGGCTCTCTGCTCAGCAGGGAGCCTGCTTCCATTCCTCTCTCTCTGCCTGCCCCTCTGCCTTCCTGTGATCTCTGTCAAGTAAATAAATAAACTTTAAAAAAACCATATTTTATACCAGTTATTCATGTTTATTAACTAAGATATCACAATACAAATAATACAAGCAGTTGCTCTTTATTAATACCTTCAACCAAGATCAAAAAAATATGTCATATTTTCTCCAAAAATTTTATATCATCTGATAGGTCAGATATATATAAAATTACATTTAAAGTCTTAAAAATATCAGCAATATTTTCATTTAAATGCAAATTTCAAAGAAAATCTACTTTTCCAAACACGACTTTTTATCCTATATTTTTTTTAAATTTGTCAATATCTGATCAATTGTTTAGCGAGACTATAAATGTTAGATCGAAAAAAATGATTAATAGATGTAGGTTCAAATTATTATGTTCCATTAAAAATGATTTAGTCTTTGATGAACATCTGTTTGGTAATGTGTTGTATCCAAATATAGTAAATTAATGACATATATAAAATTATAGGGAAATGACACTTTCCGTTCCATTATGAGTAGAGCTTTTAAAATGCTATTTGTCACAACCTGTCATCTTGTCATTATGTAGCATTATGTAGCATTTAAAAAATGTATACTCTTCACTTTGAAGTCTTTTAGAAATCTAAAATATGACTTTCTATGGATTGTGTTTCCATATTCCTTTATTGCCACTTTGAACAAATCCACATGCTTTGATTCAAAGGTAATAAATTCCTCTTATTTGGAAAAATGATGTTTATTTTTGTTCTCTCACCCTTAGCAGGTGGTTTCATTTTAGCACACTTCAGAGTTATAATTTTATGCTTATTAAAAACATTTATTATGATCTACATAGATGAATGAAATTTTTATTTTATTAAATTATTTGCCAAAAAATCTGTAATTTTAAAAAATGTATTTCTTTTGAAGGGTTATTTTAGAGCATTCAGAGAGGATCTAGGAGTGTGGTATTATGCAATTTTTAAGTAGGTTTGAAATGGTTATTCATATGATTGTTTCTTTGAGGCTTTTGCTTATTTTGGGTTTTTTTGTCTTCTTTTGTCTTCTTTTGTTCATTATATGCTCTAAAATATTTTGAAAGTAAATTTAAGGTATGTTTTACATAGTTTATTTTTTGAAAAAAATATTGAAATGACTTATGAAATTCAGTATATTCTCAACATTAATTTATTCTGAAATTTACCAATTGTCTACTGTCTATTATATGGCAGATATTACTTCAGACTACACTGGTAAATGAAATACTTGGATTTGTAGAACGTTTATTTTAATGGGTGAGACAATTAAAAGCTATAAACCTGAATAAAAATTGCATAGTGCATTCAAAAATGATGAGTGCAATGGGGAAAGAGAAAAATTAGATCAGGATGAGAAAAATCAAGGTTGCTAGGCAGGGGATGGGGAGGTAAGAATTTTAATAGGAAGATCGGGTTAGTTACAATGAAGCTGACAATTGAACAAACGTATGGAAAGGTGATGAATTTGCCCAGAACTATCAGCAATAAGGTCACTCCAGACAAAGGAATTGGCTATCTTGAAGGCCATTAGGTTGGATCATGCCTGGCAGATCTGAGGAATAGCAAGGAGGCCACTGTGAGGGACTGAAGAGTAGCAGGGAAAGAGATCACAGAGGTTAAATGAGTGGCTAGATCATGTAAAAGCTTAGAAGTCATTGTAAAACTGTGGCTTTATATTTGAAAACTTACTGTGTGATAGAATTTCTACTAATAACTGAGAGTTCAAATGTCCATAAAATTTCAAGGATTCTTATTCTGGTAAGACAGAATAAAGAAAAAGAGTTCATATTTTCACATGGTGTAACAAATGCTTGGAGATCCAAGTGTAGGAAGCTATGGGAGCACAGAAGAAGGCACTAAAATCACACCAATATATTTGATGACTGTGACTTTATGTAAATTTGTATTTTCTAGATTTTTTTTATAGTCATGGAATCACACAGTATATTCTATTCATTGCCTGGCTTTTCTTTTCTCAGCACCATTACTTTGAGAATCTCCAATTGTAAATAGTTCATTTTGATGTTGAATAGTAATCTCTTTAATGAATAGATCATAATTTGTCTTTGCTCTATTGATGGACATTGATGAACATTTCTACTGTTTTCAATTCTTAAAAATAAAGCTGCTATGAAATTCATATACTGAAAGACCCGCGGATCCCCTTACCCAAGAATCCAACACTGCCACTGGATGCAATCAGCAAGAGGTTCTTTATTGTTACGCAGGCGCCTGCGGGTGGTCAGCGCGCGCCTGCGGGTGGTCAGCAGCTCCTGCTAGCTGAGCACACCTGGCTGGGGTGGTGCAGGATTTTTATAGACAGGTGCAAACAAGTTTTGGGTGGGACGCAACTGATTGGTTGACAGTTAGAACTTTTGAAAAAGGCATAAGTGGAGTTTGCTGATTGGCTTTGGGGACCCGCTCGCGCGGAAGAGAGAGGCGGGAAGGGGGAACAAGCTGATTGGTTCTGAGGGCCCGTGCGCGGGAGGAGAGAGGCAGGGAGGGGGAACAAGAAGGGGGAAGGTAGGAATGCCATCATGGCGTCTTCTATTATTTCTATAAGCGAAACAGTTACAGAAGGGCAAAAGAGCAATTAGTCACGCAATTAATAACCTAATCTACGCCTAAAAGCCAGCGGTTCACAGAAAAGCAAACAAGCGGTTAGTTATCCTATCTATCTTCCAGGGGAGGGGTCTTTCATTCCCCCCTTTTTCTTTATCATGGATAGAATCTTATATCCATTTGTCTTGTTCCTGCTCTAAGTGGGGTACAAGGCGCCAGCTTTTGCTTTCTCCTCAGCCAGCCTCCTGCTCCTTCATTTCCCCCTGAAATCTTTAAGGGGGTTGAAGGTGGAAGGTCTCATCTTCTGTAACTTCTTCCTGCTGAATAGGGGCGTAGAGCTGTCCCTACCTACTGGGGTCAATATTGATCAGGGTAGGAACGTATAAGGGAGTTACAAAGGTGGAGGCAGCTGAATCCAGCGCTGACAGTGAAGAGGCGTCCTTGCGCGCGACAAGGATCGTCTGTCGTGGCGAAGTCATTGTAGCAATGGAGTCTCGGCACCAAGTAGAGAAACATGGAACAAAGCAACATATTAAGATTAATAAGGCGATAAGAATGAAAAGCCCGAAAAAGAGATTCGGCCATAGTCCTCCTTCAAATTAGGAACTTAACCATTTACTGAGAGAGAAGGATCTTGTAGGGCCTTAATCTGGGTGTTCATATCCTTTATTATTCCTGTGACATTTTTATGATAGTCTGGGCTGTATACGCAACATTCTGTTTTGATGATTGCACATGTGCCACCCTGGGCTGCTGTAAGGACATCTAAAGCCATCCTATTTTGTAGGACTTCCCTGCGTGTCTGTGACACTTCGGTATTAAGCTGGGAGATGCTATTTAGTGAATCATTGAGTGCCTTTGTAGTATATTTATTAAGGGCTTCTACATGCCACATGACATCCTCTAGTCCCGCAGATGGAACAAAGATGGATGCTAAGTGATCACACCATTTAAAAACAGATTGTGTCCATCTTTGTTTCAAGTTGGGGAGATTAGCTGGAGTTGTAATGGTTTTAGTAATGCGCCCATAGATCCAGGCAAATCCTAAAGTACAGCGACCTATCCATCCTGGAGGAAACCAGGGCCGCAGGTTGGTTCCACATATCCAGTGGGTTCCGTTTGGAGCTGGCCATCTGATGCCAGGTCACCTTGCCCAATCAGTAGCAAACCAGTCAGTAGCCTGGAGTACTATTATTTGGGAACACATTTCTAATGATAGCCATCCTCGATACTGTGTGTTATTTGCCCAAGTACCACTCGTATGATTCTTGTTCCCAGCATAAAACTGCCTTCTGACTGAGCCGTCCAATCGTGGGTGTAAGCCACAGATATGTATCTCAGATTTGATATATGCCATCCTTAGTATAGCGATAAGGAGGGTTTTGTAACTTAGGCACATATTTGATTGGGGAGTTATGGCTTGATAGTAATCCCCTTTCCTTCCAAATAGCTCCATGGGCATGTAGTACCAGGAAAGCATATTTGGAGTCAGTATAAATGTTAATTCTTAGACTTTGGCAATTGCAAAGTGCTAGTGAGCACTATGGCACACCTAGCTTTTCTTATTTTTTTCTATGAAAACTACTGCCATCAGAAAATCAACTGTCATTCGTATTTTTAACAGGGGCATCTTAAATCTGGACAAATAGAGTAAGCAAGATCAATAACTTTTGAACATATTTGCTCTATAGAGAAAGAAGTACAGTGGTCAGGTTCAGGCATACAGGTAACTAGGTTTAAAGTTTGACAAGTTTTAAGTATTATTTATGGCATATCTGTTAGTGTAGCCCAGTATTTAATAAGTTGGCCTCCATCATCCATTGGTGGCCTTTGGCTTCTAAGACAAATCTGGACCTGATGTGAAGTCATTACAGTCAAGGACTGTTTTCTAGTGAGCTTTGAGGCTCTTTTTATGAGGAGGGCTGTTCCATGCTTAGCTAAAGCATCTGTTTGCAATTGCACCTCAACAGAGGTAGCCTCTAGGATAAATATGACTAAGGGATGAAACCAATAAGACGACCTTTGAGTGGTCCAGCCTTAACAATATCCTGATTACAGAGGATCACTGGCAAGTGAGAAAACTTGTCAAAAGATAAGGGGAGTCCCTCATGGAGCATTCAATCCATTCATAAAGAAAGTGGGGTCATCCATTATTTCCACAAGTCCATAGTTAATTCTATGGAGTGCGGTATGCTGGCTTTTAGACAATTTCATTATTCCAGTTATTTCATCATGTGCCGTGGGGTCTGCTAATATCCCCACAAAACAGTAAGATTGACTAAAGAAGCGATTGTACAACTTCTCTGAAGTTTACCTCAAATTGTTTAGCTTAGGTAAACATTTAAAGATAATCAAATCTAGAATTCAACATCCATAAAGGTGTGTTATTAAAACATAATTTTTCTCTCTAAAATAACCCTCATTTCCAGAGATAGCCAAATCAGGACTAATTCACTTGTGAAACAAGTCCAGTTTTAACAAACTTGGCCTAATTATTTACATAAGCTCAGTAAGAACAGTGACTGTGATCAATAGATCTTTTAGAATCTGCTTTGCTGGAACTTTGTATAAGGAATCTCTAGGTTGAACTTTTAGTAGCCTCTCCAGGCCAGAAGCCAAGCCCTGTACTTGCCATGAGGCATGCCTGCAATGCCTTTGGGCGAATTCCTATTCCCGAGACTGCACCTACCAAGGAGTGACATTCTTTACTCACCTGGTGGGGCTGCTGGGAACTCTGTAAGCAAGGTATCAGGCCAACAGTCCCAAGGGGCTTTATGGCTCCAGGTTTCATAAAGTCAACCTTAGTTCCTTAAAGCTGTCTGGTCATATCTGAGTCTTTTCAAATATGACATCCCAGTCAAAGCCTTGGTAAAATAACCAGTTTCCAATTCTTTCCTGTTACAAGGAGAACAGATTCTTATTGAACTTATGCAAATGACTGATTGTCATGAAGAAAGAATACTTACTAAGACCTTTTGGTTTCAGAGGGTTCAGATAGAGAGAGAAGGTGAATGCTTTGAGCACTTTTACATCTCTATAAGTTACAGATAACTAGGAGGGAGTATCCCTAGTCTGTAAGAGCAAACAGTAGAGAGAACCAGCAATGTTCAAAGATAAAACAGTAAGAGACATAACATTATCATCTTTTAGTTCATTTAGTCCCATATTACTAATTCTGGTGAATGCGGCTTTAGTCCGTTTTGGAAATTCTTACCCATTTCAGTTTTAGGATTTTCAAGCATATCAAATATCTGTAGAAGTCCTTTATAGGAATCTCCTTGAAGATAAAACTCATTTTACCAGAGAATTAAAACAATTATAAATGACAAAAACTCAGAATGGATATGGTTAGAGCTAAAGAGACACGGGAGTTTACAATTTAGCTGCAAGGAAATCAGGTTATTTCTGTGATACATAACATTTCCATAATTACAGTATCAAGCGATGATCTCTCAAAACGTTAAACTTTAGGAAGTGCGTAGAATCTCTAGAATAGTTATAGCATTTTCCCAAATGTAACCCAAGGTTTATCATTGGTTCAGTAGTACTTCATGAGCAACTTCGAATACCTTTAACCTGAGTTAAAGAGATTTACAACTTAAATCTTGTCAACATTTGCTAAAATCTTAGAAAGTTCTAAAGCACATGCCTAAATATAATTAGGGATGTTAAACACCTGATAAAACTGAACATAGAAACTCGTTTTTCTGGGCAGGCAAAGAGAAAACCATTTACATTTTCTTAACAGCAGATCAATTGATCTAAGAAAACATTGTCCTTTTGAACAGAGAATTTCAGTCTTGTACCAATGTACCTTTAAAACCCATTCATTTCAATCTTAATCCATTCTTGACCATAGATAAAATTCCTTTTCTGAAGATTTCCCTTCACAAACCTTCTACAACTTTCCTTTGCATTCAGGTTTTGTCCCAAGCCACTTCCTTCTAAACAACCATCTCATTTAGGACAAAATTATCTTTCTTTACCTTCAACAAAATGTATTACCATTCCTTAAATCTTTCCTACATATCTCCTATTTTCCTACATACAGAGTTTCCTTTTATTTCCATCAGTCTTAGTTACACTAAGCAGAACTTTGTATTCTTAGAAACACCTTTAGTTATTAACCAATTGTGAACTGTTACAACAGAATTCTTCAGGTGGCAAATTTATGAATCAGTTAAGTGGAAAACAAGCTTACCAGCAGATTTAAATACTCTTAGTTTCTTTGCAGTAAGAAGTCAAAAGCACAAACCTACATCCAGTAATTTATGACTTAGCATTTTATCCTGTTTGGTTAAGACCTAGATGTCCACAATTCAATTCCATTTGTCATCCAAGCAAAACTTAAACTTTCAGGTTACCAAAGACTTTGAAAGCTACTTCAGCAATTACCCATTAGAACTTTGAGATAGACAATTAACCATCAGTTTAGTCATTTCTTTGCTAACAAATTTTAATAAATAACATGAGCTTATTTGACCTTCAGTAAATTTTGAAGTTTCACATTTACTGCTGATAACTTAAAAGACACGTCTTTCTTAATTAAACCAACAAACTTAACTTAGTTCCAATACTGATTTGCATTCCACCTGGGCCCACTCCGCTTTGAATGTTTACCTGAGACATGCGTGGGAAGATCTGGAGTGGGGGTGTTAGGTTCAGGGGGGGCTCTTCTTGCTCCTTGACAGTGAAAAGAGGAGGAGCTGTGGTGCATGATCTAGAGGCTAGTCATGCAGGTTGCACACACGTTGGTACGGTACAGAAACAGAAGGGGAAAACAGAGGAAACAAAGTGCTGCCAGGAGGCAGAGAAAAGATTCCCGGTTTCAGAGCTCATAAGCCCCAACAGAGGAGCAGACGCCATGCTTTCCCACCAGCAAGGGGGGAGGGGTTAGGCAGTCCAAGTCAGGCCAGAGAACACAAGGAAACTTCCCCGAAACAAAAAGAGTTTCGGCAGCTGCTTGGGAATATTCCTTATAGTCTCTGTCTCGAGTTAGACCAACCCCAGTTGGCTCCAGTAATAGCCATTTACATGGGAAGTGAGTGAGGGAGAAGCCCCCCACATCTATTAGGAGAAACAGAGAGAAATAAAGCCAGAGTCCCCTTAAACAGAATGTAACCTTCATGACCAGTACAAGGAACATATATCCACATTTAAAGACATAACATGGAGACATGCATGAAGACATACATTGTTGGCCTCCATTCGGAGTCAAAGAAAACACCAAGGACAATAAGCAAGACACACAAAACAATTAACAAGAAGGCGCTGCGCGATTTCGGTACAAAACCGAAAATACAAATTCAACCGGCCTAGGGGAACCACGAGGTCTCCCTTTGGCGGACAGAACCAGCCCAGGGGAACCACGAGGTCTCCCTGTGGCGGACAGAACCAGCCCAGGGGAACCAAAAGGCTCCTCTGCGGCGGACAGAACCAGCCCAGGGGAACCAAAAGGCTCCTCTGCGGCGGACAGAACCAGCCCAGGGGAACCAAAAGGCTCCTCTGCGGCGGACAGAACCAGCCCAGGGGAACCAAAAGGCTCCTCTGCGGCGGACAGAACCAGCCCAGGGGAACCAAGAGGCTCCTCTGTGGCGGACAGATCCCTGGGGCGTCCCCCAGGGTGGCAGGGGAGAAGTCCGAGTTCGTCAACTCCTTCTCAAGCTGCCTACAGAATACAGAGCAACAACGCGCGCTGTTGTACAGTCCTATTCTGCTACCCGCAGAACAGGCAGAACAGAGGCCTCACAAGACGAGAGACAAACAAGAGCACGAGACAGGAGACAAAAACACATAGTTATTAAAATTTAAATGCTGGCCAGCTTACCTCCCAGTGGGAGTCGGTTGGATCCTTGGGAAGGAGTCCGATGATCTCGGTGGGACCTCCAAATGAAAGACCCGCGGATCCCCTTACCCAAGAATCCAACACTGCCACTGGATGCAATCAGCAAGAGGTTCTTTATTGTTACGCAGGCGCCTGCGGGTGGTCAGCGCGCGCCTGCGGGTGGTCAGCAGCTCCTGCTAGCTGAGCACACCTGGCTGGGGTGGTGCAGGATTTTTATAGACAGGTGCAAACAAGTTTTGGGTGGGACGCAACTGATTGGTTGACAGTTAGAACTTTTGAAAAAGGCATAAGTGGAGTTTGCTGATTGGCTTTGGGGACCCGCTCGCGCGGAAGAGAGAGGCGGGAAGGGGGAACAAGCTGATTGGTTCTGAGGGCCCGTGCGCGGGAGGAGAGAGGCAGGGAGGGGGAACAAGAAGGGGGAAGGTAGGAATGCCATCATGGCGTCTTCTATTATTTCTATAAGCGAAACAGTTACAGAAGGGCAAAAGAGCAATTAGTCACGCAATTAATAACCTAATCTACGCCTAAAAGCCAGCGGTTCACAGAAAAGCAAACAAGCGGTTAGTTATCCTATCTATCTTCCAGGGGAGGGGTCTTTCAATACAAGTCCTTGTACGAACATAGCGTTTGTTTCTCTTGGTTAAATGTGTAGAAGTAAAATGGCTATTGGTGTAACTGCAACGTATTTTGCATTTAAAAAAATTTTCAAACTATTTTCCAAAGTGGTGGTATCATGATATATGCCAGCAACAGTTTAGATTTTTTGTTGCTTCTCAATCTAGCTCAGACGAAGTACAATTAGCCTTTATAATTTTAGCCATTCTAATAGATATGTAAGCATGTCTCATTATGATTTTAATTTGTATTTCTTTAATGTCTAAATGTTGAGAAATTTGTCATGTGCTTATAAGCCATCCATATCCTTTAGGTGAATGAATGAGAGTTTCTCTTGTTCCTCATCGTCAAAAGCATTTTATGTTGTCAGTATTTTGGATTTTAGCCATTCTAATAGATGTGTAGTGATATATCATTGTCTTATTTATTTATTTATTTTTTAAAAAGATTTTATTTATTTATTTGACAGAGAGAGAGATCACAAGAAGACGGAGAGGCAGTCAGAGAGAGAGAGAAAGGGAAGCAGGCTCCTCCTGAGCAGAGAGCCCAACGTGGAACTCGATCCCAGGACCCTGAGATCATGACCTGATCCAAAGGCAGCGGCTTAACCCACTAAGCCATCCAGGCGCCCCTCATGTTCTTTTAATTTACAATTCCTTAATTAGACATGCTGTGGATCATCACAGCATCTGTTCATATCATTATTGCCATCTCAATATCTTCTTAAGTGAGGTGTCTGTTCCAGTCCTTGCCAATTTTTCAATCAGGTCATTCATTTTCTTGTGTTTGAGTTAATAAATGAATAAATTATAATAATAAATAATAAATAAATAAATAATGAATGAATGAATGAATTTATTATATATATTATATATGTTATATATAATATATATTATATATATTATTATATATTAAATAATTTATTAAAAATAAATTTACTAATGAGGCCAAGAATTCAGAATCACAAATACTTCAGAACTAATAATAACTGCCATCACTTGTTGTTATTGTATAAGATAAATCCTACGATCAAGTTTCAATTTTAAATTCTTACAATTTTAAATTCTTAAAACCTTATGAAGAAGCATCATTTGGAGGGAGCAGTTTTCATAATTTATCATCCATCAGCCTTTTTTTTAAGATTTTATTTATTTATTGGACACAGAGAGAGAGAGAGAGAGAGAGAGAGAGATTACAAGTAAGCAGAGAGGCAGGCAAGCAGGGAGGGAAGCAGGCTTCCTTTTGAGCAGAGCCGGATGTGGGGCTGGATCCCAGGACCCAGAGACCATGACTTGAGATGAAGGCAGAGGCTTAACCCACCACCCACGTGATGAGAGAGCCCCTCAGGTGCCCCTCATCCATCAGCCTTAATTGTTTGGAGGAAAATGTGTGGATGAGTAATGCCTTAGGGAGCTAATCTCTCTAAAGGATTTTCAATCTTTACCCCTTCAAGGTTTTTGCACAGTTCTGATAGCCTCTAAACATCCAGCTGATTTCTACAGTGACAAGCCTGTTAAAAACTGTCCTCAAACCAGGAATAGAGCTTGAAACGTACCAGTCAAGAACAACTTTGAGTCTTTTAAGGAATTTATCATCATTTCTTTGTTATGATTCCAGGTTCCTGGGATTGAGTCCCACAGTGGGCTCTCTGCTCAGCAGGGAGCCTGCTTCCATTCCTCTCTCTCTGCCTGCCCCTCTGCCTTCCTGTGATCTCTGTCAAGTAAATAAATAAACTTTAAAAAAACCATATTTTATACCAGTTATTCATGTTTATTAACTAAGATATCACAATACAAATAATACAAGCAGTTGCTCTTTATTAATACCTTCAACCAAGATCAAAAAAATATGTCATATTTTCTCCAAAAATTTTATATCATCTGATAGGTCAGATATATATAAAATTACATTTAAAGTCTTAAAAATATCAGCAATATTTTCATTTAAATGCAAATTTCAAAGAAAATCTACTTTTCCAAACACGACTTTTTATCCTATATTTTTTTTAAATTTGTCAATATCTGATCAATTGTTTAGCGAGACTATAAATGTTAGATCGAAAAAAATGATTAATAGATGTAGGTTCAAATTATTATGTTCCATTAAAAATGATTTAGTCTTTGATGAACATCTGTTTGGTAATGTGTTGTATCCAAATATAGTAAATTAATGACATATATAAAATTATAGGGAAATGACACTTTCCGTTCCATTATGAGTAGAGCTTTTAAAATGCTATTTGTCACAACCTGTCATCTTGTCATTATGTAGCATTATGTAGCATTTAAAAAATGTATACTCTTCACTTTGAAGTCTTTTAGAAATCTAAAATATGACTTTCTATGGATTGTGTTTCCATATTCCTTTATTGCCACTTTGAACAAATCCACATGCTTTGATTCAAAGGTAATAAATTCCTCTTATTTGGAAAAATGATGTTTATTTTTGTTCTCTCACCCTTAGCAGGTGGTTTCATTTTAGCACACTTCAGAGTTATAATTTTATGCTTATTAAAAACATTTATTATGATCTACATAGATGAATGAAATTTTTATTTTATTAAATTATTTGCCAAAAAATCTGTAATTTTAAAAAATGTATTTCTTTTGAAGGGTTATTTTAGAGCATTCAGAGAGGATCTAGGAGTGTGGTATTATGCAATTTTTAAGTAGGTTTGAAATGGTTATTCATATGATTGTTTCTTTGAGGCTTTTGCTTATTTTGGGTTTTTTTGTCTTCTTTTGTCTTCTTTTGTTCATTATATGCTCTAAAATATTTTGAAAGTAAATTTAAGGTATGTTTTACATAGTTTATTTTTTGAAAAAAATATTGAAATGACTTATGAAATTCAGTATATTCTCAACATTAATTTATTCTGAAATTTACCAATTGTCTACTGTCTATTATATGGCAGATATTACTTCAGACTACACTGGTAAATGAAATACTTGGATTTGTAGAACGTTTATTTTAATGGGTGAGACAATTAAAAGCTATAAACCTGAATAAAAATTGCATAGTGCATTCAAAAATGATGAGTGCAATGGGGAAAGAGAAAAATTAGATCAGGATGAGAAAAATCAAGGTTGCTAGGCAGGGGATGGGGAGGTAAGAATTTTAATAGGAAGATCGGGTTAGTTACAATGAAGCTGACAATTGAACAAACGTATGGAAAGGTGATGAATTTGCCCAGAACTATCAGCAATAAGGTCACTCCAGACAAAGGAATTGGCTATCTTGAAGGCCATTAGGTTGGATCATGCCTGGCAGATCTGAGGAATAGCAAGGAGGCCACTGTGAGGGACTGAAGAGTAGCAGGGAAAGAGATCACAGAGGTTAAATGAGTGGCTAGATCATGTAAAAGCTTAGAAGTCATTGTAAAACTGTGGCTTTATATTTGAAAACTTACTGTGTGATAGAATTTCTACTAATAACTGAGAGTTCAAATGTCCATAAAATTTCAAGGATTCTTATTCTGGTAAGACAGAATAAAGAAAAAGAGTTCATATTTTCACATGGTGTAACAAATGCTTGGAGATCCAAGTGTAGGAAGCTATGGGAGCACAGAAGAAGGCACTAAAATCACACCAATATATTTGATGACTGTGACTTTATGTAAATTTGTATTTTCTAGATTTTTTTTATAGTCATGGAATCACACAGTATATTCTATTCATTGCCTGGCTTTTCTTTTCTCAGCACCATTACTTTGAGAATCTCCAATTGTAAATAGTTCATTTTGATGTTGAATAGTAATCTCTTTAATGAATAGATCATAATTTGTCTTTGCTCTATTGATGGACATTGATGAACATTTCTACTGTTTTCAATTCTTAAAAATAAAGCTGCTATGAAATTCATATACAAGTCCTTGTACGAACATAGCGTTTGTTTCTCTTGGTTAAATGTGTAGAAGTAAAATGGCTATTGGTGTAACTGCAACGTATTTTGCATTTAAAAAAATTTTCAAACTATTTTCCAAAGTGGTGGTATCATGATATATGCCAGCAACAGTTTAGATTTTTTGTTGCTTCTCAATCTAGCTCAGACGAAGTACAATTAGCCTTTATAATTTTAGCCATTCTAATAGATATGTAAGCATGTCTCATTATGATTTTAATTTGTATTTCTTTAATGTCTAAATGTTGAGAAATTTGTCATGTGCTTATAAGCCATCCATATCCTTTAGGTGAATGAATGAGAGTTTCTCTTGTTCCTCATCGTCAAAAGCATTTTATGTTGTCAGTATTTTGGATTTTAGCCATTCTAATAGATGTGTAGTGATATATCATTGTCTTATTTATTTATTTATTTTTTAAAAAGATTTTATTTATTTATTTGACAGAGAGAGAGATCACAAGAAGACGGAGAGGCAGTCAGAGAGAGAGAGAAAGGGAAGCAGGCTCCTCCTGAGCAGAGAGCCCAACGTGGAACTCGATCCCAGGACCCTGAGATCATGACCTGATCCAAAGGCAGCGGCTTAACCCACTAAGCCATCCAGGCGCCCCTCATGTTCTTTTAATTTACAATTCCTTAATTAGACATGCTGTGGATCATCACAGCATCTGTTCATATCATTATTGCCATCTCAATATCTTCTTAAGTGAGGTGTCTGTTCCAGTCCTTGCCAATTTTTCAATCAGGTCATTCATTTTCTTGTGTTTGAGTTAATAAATGAATAAATTATAATAATAAATAATAAATAAATAAATAATGAATGAATGAATGAATTTATTATATATATTATATATGTTATATATAATATATATTATATATATTATTATATATTAAATAATTTATTAAAAATAAATTTACTAATGAGGCCAAGAATTCAGAATCACAAATACTTCAGAACTAATAATAACTGCCATCACTTGTTGTTATTGTATAAGATAAATCCTACGATCAAGTTTCAATTTTAAATTCTTACAATTTTAAATTCTTAAAACCTTATGAAGAAGCATCATTTGGAGGGAGCAGTTTTCATAATTTATCATCCATCAGCCTTTTTTTTAAGATTTTATTTATTTATTGGACACAGAGAGAGAGAGAGAGAGAGAGAGAGAGATTACAAGTAAGCAGAGAGGCAGGCAAGCAGGGAGGGAAGCAGGCTTCCTTTTGAGCAGAGCCGGATGTGGGGCTGGATCCCAGGACCCAGAGACCATGACTTGAGATGAAGGCAGAGGCTTAACCCACCACCCACGTGATGAGAGAGCCCCTCAGGTGCCCCTCATCCATCAGCCTTAATTGTTTGGAGGAAAATGTGTGGATGAGTAATGCCTTAGGGAGCTAATCTCTCTAAAGGATTTTCAATCTTTACCCCTTCAAGGTTTTTGCACAGTTCTGATAGCCTCTAAACATCCAGCTGATTTCTACAGTGACAAGCCTGTTAAAAACTGTCCTCAAACCAGGAATAGAGCTTGAAACGTACCAGTCAAGAACAACTTTGAGTCTTTTAAGGAATTTATCATCATTTCTTTGTTATGATTCCAGGTTCCTGGGATTGAGTCCCACAGTGGGCTCTCTGCTCAGCAGGGAGCCTGCTTCCATTCCTCTCTCTCTGCCTGCCCCTCTGCCTTCCTGTGATCTCTGTCAAGTAAATAAATAAACTTTAAAAAAACCATATTTTATACCAGTTATTCATGTTTATTAACTAAGATATCACAATACAAATAATACAAGCAGTTGCTCTTTATTAATACCTTCAACCAAGATCAAAAAAATATGTCATATTTTCTCCAAAAATTTTATATCATCTGATAGGTCAGATATATATAAAATTACATTTAAGGTCTTAAAAATATCAGCAATATTTTCATTTAAATGCAAATTTCAAAGAAAATCTACTTTTCCAAACACGACTTTTTATCCTATATTTTTTTTTAAATTTGTCAATATCTGATCAATTGTTTAGCGAGACTATAAATGTTAGATCGAAAAAAATGATTAATAGATGTAGGTTCAAATTATTATGTTCCATTAAAAATGATTTAGTCTTTGATGAACATCTGTTTGGTAATGTGTTGTATCCAAATATAGTAAATTAATGACATATATAAAATTATAGGGAAATGACACTTTCCGTTCCATTATGAGTAGAGCTTTTAAAATGCTATTTGTCACAACCTGTCATCTTGTCATTATGTAGCATTATGTAGCATTTAAAAAATGTATACTCTTCACTTTGAAGTCTTTTAGAAATCTAAAATATGACTTTCTATGGATTGTGTTTCCATATTCCTTTATTGCCACTTTGAACAAATCCACATGCTTTGATTCAAAGGTAATAAATTCCTCTTATTTGGAAAAATGATGTTTATTTTTGTTCTCTCACCCTTAGCAGGTGGTTTCATTTTAGCACACTTCAGAGTTATAATTTTATGCTTATTAAAAACATTTATTATGATCTACATAGATGAATGAAATTTTTATTTTATTAAATTATTTGCCAAAAAATCTGTAATTTTAAAAAATGTATTTCTTTTGAAGGGTTATTTTAGAGCATTCAGAGAGGATCTAGGAGTGTGGTATTATGCAATTTTTAAGTAGGTTTGAAATGGTTATTCATATGATTGTTTCTTTGAGGCTTTTGCTTATTTTGGGTTTTTTTGTCTTCTTTTGTCTTCTTTTGTTCATTATATGCTCTAAAATATTTTGAAAGTAAATTTAAGGTATGTTTTACATAGTTTATTTTTTGAAAAAAATATTGAAATGACTTATGAAATTCAGTATATTCTCAACATTAATTTATTCTGAAATTTACCAATTGTCTACTGTCTATTATATGGCAGATATTACTTCAGACTACACTGGTAAATGAAATACTTGGATTTGTAGAACGTTTATTTTAATGGGTGAGACAATTAAAAGCTATAAACCTGAATAAAAATTGCATAGTGCATTCAAAAATGATGAGTGCAATGGGGAAAGAGAAAAATTAGATCAGGATGAGAAAAATCAAGGTTGCTAGGCAGGGGATGGGGAGGTAAGAATTTTAATAGGAAGATCGGGTTAGTTACAATGAAGCTGACAATTGAACAAACGTATGGAAAGGTGATGAATTTGCCCAGAACTATCAGCAATAAGGTCACTCCAGACAAAGGAATTGGCTATCTTGAAGGCCATTAGGTTGGATCATGCCTGGCAGATCTGAGGAATAGCAAGGAGGCCACTGTGAGGGACTGAAGAGTAGCAGGGAAAGAGATCACAGAGGTTAAATGAGTGGCTAGATCATGTAAAAGCTTAGAAGTCATTGTAAAACTGTGGCTTTATATTTGAAAACTTACTGTGTGATAGAATTTCTACTAATAACTGAGAGTTCAAATGTCCATAAAATTTCAAGGATTCTTATTCTGGTAAGACAGAATAAAGAAAAAGAGTTCATATTTTCACATGGTGTAACAAATGCTTGGAGATCCAAGTGTAGGAAGCTATGGGAGCACAGAAGAAGGCACTAAAATCACACCAATATATTTGATGACTGTGACTTTATGTAAATTTGTATTTTCTAGATTTTTTTTATAGTCATGGAATCACACAGTATATTCTATTCATTGCCTGGCTTTTCTTTTCTCAGCACCATTACTTTGAGAATCTCCAATTGTAAATAGTTCATTTTGATGTTGAATAGTAATCTCTTTAATGAATAGATCATAATTTGTCTTTGCTCTATTGATGGACATTGATGAACATTTCTACTGTTTTCAATTCTTAAAAATAAAGCTGCTATGAAATTCATATACAAGTCCTTGTACGAACATAGCGTTTGTTTCTCTTGGTTAAATGTGTAGAAGTAAAATGGCTATTGGTGTAACTGCAACGTATTTTGCATTTAAAAAAATTTTCAAACTATTTTCCAAAGTGGTGGTATCATGATATATGCCAGCAACAGTTTAGATTTTTTGTTGCTTCTCAATCTAGCTCAGACGAAGTACAATTAGCCTTTATAATTTTAGCCATTCTAATAGATATGTAAGCATGTCTCATTATGATTTTAATTTGTATTTCTTTAATGTCTAAATGTTGAGAAATTTGTCATGTGCTTATAAGCCATCCATATCCTTTAGGTGAATGAATGAGAGTTTCTCTTGTTCCTCATCGTCAAAAGCATTTTATGTTGTCAGTATTTTGGATTTTAGCCATTCTAATAGATGTGTAGTGATAGATCATTGTCTTATTTATTTATTTATTTTTAAAAAAGATTTTATTTATTTATTTGACAGAGAGAGAGATCACAAGAAGACGGAGAGGCAGTCAGAGAGAGAGAGAAAGGGAAGCAGGCTCCTCCTGAGCAGAGAGCCCAACGTGGAACTCGATCCCAGGACCCTGAGATCATGACCTGATCCAAAGGCAGCGGCTTAACCCACTAAGCCATCCAGGCGCCCCTCATGTTCTTTTAATTTACAATTCCTTAATTAGACATGCTGTGGATCATCACAGCATCTGTTCATATCATTATTGCCATCTCAATATCTTCTTAAGTGAGGTGTCTGTTCCAGTCCTTGCCAATTTTTCAATCAGGTCATTCATTTTCTTGTGTTTGAGTTAATAAATGAATAAATTATAATAATAAATAATAAATAAATAAATAATGAATGAATGAATGAATTTATTATATATATTATATATGTTATATATAATATATATTATATATATTATTATATATTAAATAATTTATTAAAAATAAATTTACTAATGAGGCCAAGAATTCAGAATCACAAATACTTCAGAACTAATAATAACTGCCATCACTTGTTGTTATTGTATAAGATAAATCCTACGATCAAGTTTCAATTTTAAATTCTTACAATTTTAAATTCTTAAAACCTTATGAAGAAGCATCATTTGGAGGGAGCAGTTTTCATAATTTATCATCCATCAGCCTTTTTTTTAAGATTTTATTTATTTATTGGACACAGAGAGAGAGAGAGAGAGAGAGAGAGAGATTACAAGTAAGCAGAGAGGCAGGCAAGCAGGGAGGGAAGCAGGCTTCCTTTTGAGCAGAGCCGGATGTGGGGCTGGATCCCAGGACCCAGAGACCATGACTTGAGATGAAGGCAGAGGCTTAACCCACCACCCACGTGATGAGAGAGCCCCTCAGGTGCCCCTCATCCATCAGCCTTAATTGTTTGGAGGAAAATGTGTGGATGAGTAATGCCTTAGGGAGCTAATCTCTCTAAAGGATTTTCAATCTTTACCCCTTCAAGGTTTTTGCACAGTTCTGATAGCCTCTAAACATCCAGCTGATTTCTACAGTGACAAGCCTGTTAAAAACTGTCCTCAAACCAGGAATAGAGCTTGAAACGTACCAGTCAAGAACAACTTTGAGTCTTTTAAGGAATTTATCATCATTTCTTTGTTATGATTCCAGGTTCCTGGGATTGAGTCCCACAGTGGGCTCTCTGCTCAGCAGGGAGCCTGCTTCCATTCCTCTCTCTCTGCCTGCCCCTCTGCCTTCCTGTGATCTCTGTCAAGTAAATAAATAAACTTTAAAAAAACCATATTTTATACCAGTTATTCATGTTTATTAACTAAGATATCACAATACAAATAATACAAGCAGTTGCTCTTTATTAATACCTTCAACCAAGATCAAAAAAATATGTCATATTTTCTCCAAAAATTTTATATCATCTGATAGGTCAGATATATATAAAATTACATTTAAAGTCTTAAAAATATCAGCAATATTTTCATTTAAATGCAAATTTCAAAGAAAATCTACTTTTCCAAACACGACTTTTTATCCTATATTTTTTTTAAATTTGTCAATATCTGATCAATTGTTTAGCGAGACTATAAATGTTAGATCGAAAAAAATGATTAATAGATGTAGGTTCAAATTATTATGTTCCATTAAAAATGATTTAGTCTTTGATGAACATCTGTTTGGTAATGTGTTGTATCCAAATATAGTAAATTAATGACATATATAAAATTATAGGGAAATGACACTTTCCGTTCCATTATGAGTAGAGCTTTTAAAATGCTATTTGTCACAACCTGTCATCTTGTCATTATGTAGCATTATGTAGCATTTAAAAAATGTATACTCTTCACTTTGAAGTCTTTTAGAAATCTAAAATATGACTTTCTATGGATTGTGTTTCCATATTCCTTTATTGCCACTTTGAACAAATCCACATGCTTTGATTCAAAGGTAATAAATTCCTCTTATTTGGAAAAATGATGTTTATTTTTGTTCTCTCACCCTTAGCAGGTGGTTTCATTTTAGCACACTTCAGAGTTATAATTTTATGCTTATTAAAAACATTTATTATGATCTACATAGATGAATGAAATTTTTATTTTATTAAATTATTTGCCAAAAAATCTGTAATTTTAAAAAATGTATTTCTTTTGAAGGGTTATTTTAGAGCATTCAGAGAGGATCTAGGAGTGTGGTATTATGCAATTTTTAAGTAGGTTTGAAATGGTTATTCATATGATTGTTTCTTTGAGGCTTTTGCTTATTTTGGGTTTTTTTGTCTTCTTTTGTCTTCTTTTGTTCATTATATGCTCTAAAATATTTTGAAAGTAAATTTAAGGTATGTTTTACATAGTTTATTTTTTGAAAAAAATATTGAAATGACTTATGAAATTCAGTATATTCTCAACATTAATTTATTCTGAAATTTACCAATTGTCTACTGTCTATTATATGGCAGATATTACTTCAGACTACACTGGTAAATGAAATACTTGGATTTGTAGAACGTTTATTTTAATGGGTGAGACAATTAAAAGCTATAAACCTGAATAAAAATTGCATAGTGCATTCAAAAATGATGAGTGCAATGGGGAAAGAGAAAAATTAGATCAGGATGAGAAAAATCAAGGTTGCTAGGCAGGGGATGGGGAGGTAAGAATTTTAATAGGAAGATCGGGTTAGTTACAATGAAGCTGACAATTGAACAAACGTATGGAAAGGTGATGAATTTGCCCAGAACTATCAGCAATAAGGTCACTCCAGACAAAGGAATTGGCTATCTTGAAGGCCATTAGGTTGGATCATGCCTGGCAGATCTGAGGAATAGCAAGGAGGCCACTGTGAGGGACTGAAGAGTAGCAGGGAAAGAGATCACAGAGGTTAAATGAGTGGCTAGATCATGTAAAAGCTTAGAAGTCATTGTAAAACTGTGGCTTTATATTTGAAAACTTACTGTGTGATAGAATTTCTACTAATAACTGAGAGTTCAAATGTCCATAAAATTTCAAGGATTCTTATTCTGGTAAGACAGAATAAAGAAAAAGAGTTCATATTTTCACATGGTGTAACAAATGCTTGGAGATCCAAGTGTAGGAAGCTATGGGAGCACAGAAGAAGGCACTAAAATCACACCAATATATTTGATGACTGTGACTTTATGTAAATTTGTATTTTCTAGATTTTTTTTATAGTCATGGAATCACACAGTATATTCTATTCATTGCCTGGCTTTTCTTTTCTCAGCACCATTACTTTGAGAATCTCCAATTGTAAATAGTTCATTTTGATGTTGAATAGTAATCTCTTTAATGAATAGATCATAATTTGTCTTTGCTCTATTGATGGACATTGATGAACATTTCTACTGTTTTCAATTCTTAAAAATAAAGCTGCTATGAAATTCATATACAAGTCCTTGTACGAACATAGCGTTTGTTTCTCTTGGTTAAATGTGTAGAAGTAAAATGGCTATTGGTGTAACTGCAACGTATTTTGCATTTAAAAAAATTTTCAAACTATTTTCCAAAGTGGTGGTATCATGATATATGCCAGCAACAGTTTAGATTTTTTGTTGCTTCTCAATCTAGCTCAGACGAAGTACAATTAGCCTTTATAATTTTAGCCATTCTAATAGATATGTAAGCATGTCTCATTATGATTTTAATTTGTATTTCTTTAATGTCTAAATGTTGAGAAATTTGTCATGTGCTTATAAGCCATCCATATCCTTTAGGTGAATGAATGAGAGTTTCTCTTGTTCCTCATCGTCAAAAGCATTTTATGTTGTCAGTATTTTGGATTTTAGCCATTCTAATAGATGTGTAGTGATAGATCATTGTCTTATTTATTTATTTATTTTTAAAAAAGATTTTATTTATTTATTTGACAGAGAGAGAGATCACAAGAAGACGGAGAGGCAGTCAGAGAGAGAGAGAAAGGGAAGCAGGCTCCTCCTGAGCAGAGAGCCCAACGTGGAACTCGATCCCAGGACCCTGAGATCATGACCTGATCCAAAGGCAGCGGCTTAACCCACTAAGCCATCCAGGCGCCCCTCATGTTCTTTTAATTTACAATTCCTTAATTAGACATGCTGTGGATCATCACAGCATCTGTTCATATCATTATTGCCATCTCAATATCTTCTTAAGTGAGGTGTCTGTTCCAGTCCTTGCCAATTTTTCAATCAGGTCATTCATTTTCTTGTGTTTGAGTTAATAAATGAATAAATTATAATAATAAATAATAAATAAATAAATAATGAATGAATGAATGAATTTATTATATATATTATATATGTTATATATAATATATATTATATATATTATTATATATTAAATAATTTATTAAAAATAAATTTACTAATGAGGCCAAGAATTCAGAATCACAAATACTTCAGAACTAATAATAACTGCCATCACTTGTTGTTATTGTATAAGATAAATCCTACGATCAAGTTTCAATTTTAAATTCTTACAATTTTAAATTCTTAAAACCTTATGAAGAAGCATCATTTGGAGGGAGCAGTTTTCATAATTTATCATCCATCAGCCTTTTTTTTAAGATTTTATTTATTTATTGGACACAGAGAGAGAGAGAGAGAGAGAGAGAGAGATTACAAGTAAGCAGAGAGGCAGGCAAGCAGGGAGGGAAGCAGGCTTCCTTTTGAGCAGAGCCGGATGTGGGGCTGGATCCCAGGACCCAGAGACCATGACTTGAGATGAAGGCAGAGGCTTAACCCACCACCCACGTGATGAGAGAGCCCCTCAGGTGCCCCTCATCCATCAGCCTTAATTGTTTGGAGGAAAATGTGTGGATGAGTAATGCCTTAGGGAGCTAATCTCTCTAAAGGATTTTCAATCTTTACCCCTTCAAGGTTTTTGCACAGTTCTGATAGCCTCTAAACATCCAGCTGATTTCTACAGTGACAAGCCTGTTAAAAACTGTCCTCAAACCAGGAATAGAGCTTGAAACGTACCAGTCAAGAACAACTTTGAGTCTTTTAAGGAATTTATCATCATTTCTTTGTTATGATTCCAGGTTCCTGGGATTGAGTCCCACAGTGGGCTCTCTGCTCAGCAGGGAGCCTGCTTCCATTCCTCTCTCTCTGCCTGCCCCTCTGCCTTCCTGTGATCTCTGTCAAGTAAATAAATAA
Source organism: Mustela nivalis (assembly GCF_964662115.1). Classification (NCBI taxonomy): domain Eukaryota; kingdom Metazoa; phylum Chordata; class Mammalia; order Carnivora; family Mustelidae; genus Mustela; species Mustela nivalis. Next base: position 21,559 of record NW_028135746.1, on the reverse strand, counting down.
ACTTTAAAAAAACCATATTTTATACCAGTTATTCATGTTTATTAACTAAGATATCACAATACAAATAATACAAGCAGTTGCTCTTTATTAATACCTTCAACCAAGATCAAAAAAATATGTCATATTTTCTCCAAAAATTTTATATCATCTGATAGGTCAGATATATATAAAATTACATTTAAAGTCTTAAAAATATCAGCAATATTTTCATTTAAATGCAAATTTCAAAGAAAATCTACTTTTCCAAACACGACTTTTTATCCTATATTTTTTTTAAATTTGTCAATATCTGATCAATTGTTTAGCGAGACTATAAATGTTAGATCGAAAAAAATGATTAATAGATGTAGGTTCAAATTATTATGTTCCATTAAAAATGATTTAGTCTTTGATGAACATCTGTTTGGTAATGTGTTGTATCCAAATATAGTAAATTAATGACATATATAAAATTATAGGGAAATGACACTTTCCGTTCCATTATGAGTAGAGCTTTTAAAATGCTATTTGTCACAACCTGTCATCTTGTCATTATGTAGCATTATGTAGCATTTAAAAAATGTATACTCTTCACTTTGAAGTCTTTTAGAAATCTAAAATATGACTTTCTATGGATTGTGTTTCCATATTCCTTTATTGCCACTTTGAACAAATCCACATGCTTTGATTCAAAGGTAATAAATTCCTCTTATTTGGAAAAATGATGTTTATTTTTGTTCTCTCACCCTTAGCAGGTGGTTTCATTTTAGCACACTTCAGAGTTATAATTTTATGCTTATTAAAAACATTTATTATGATCTACATAGATGAATGAAATTTTTATTTTATTAAATTATTTGCCAAAAAATCTGTAATTTTAAAAAATGTATTTCTTTTGAAGGGTTATTTTAGAGCATTCAGAGAGGATCTAGGAGTGTGGTATTATGCAATTTTTAAGTAGGTTTGAAATGGTTATTCATATGATTGTTTCTTTGAGGCTTTTGCTTATTTTGGGTTTTTTTGTCTTCTTTTGTCTTCTTTTGTTCATTATATGCTCTAAAATATTTTGAAAGTAAATTTAAGGTATGTTTTACATAGTTTATTTTTTGAAAAAAATATTGAAATGACTTATGAAATTCAGTATATTCTCAACATTAATTTATTCTGAAATTTACCAATTGTCTACTGTCTATTATATGGCAGATATTACTTCAGACTACACTGGTAAATGAAATACTTGGATTTGTAGAACGTTTATTTTAATGGGTGAGACAATTAAAAGCTATAAACCTGAATAAAAATTGCATAGTGCATTCAAAAATGATGAGTGCAATGGGGAAAGAGAAAAATTAGATCAGGATGAGAAAAATCAAGGTTGCTAGGCAGGGGATGGGGAGGTAAGAATTTTAATAGGAAGATCGGGTTAGTTACAATGAAGCTGACAATTGAACAAACGTATGGAAAGGTGATGAATTTGCCCAGAACTATCAGCAATAAGGTCACTCCAGACAAAGGAATTGGCTATCTTGAAGGCCATTAGGTTGGATCATGCCTGGCAGATCTGAGGAATAGCAAGGAGGCCACTGTGAGGGACTGAAGAGTAGCAGGGAAAGAGATCACAGAGGTTAAATGAGTGGCTAGATCATGTAAAAGCTTAGAAGTCATTGTAAAACTGTGGCTTTATATTTGAAAACTTACTGTGTGATAGAATTTCTACTAATAACTGAGAGTTCAAATGTCCATAAAATTTCAAGGATTCTTATTCTGGTAAGACAGAATAAAGAAAAAGAGTTCATATTTTCACATGGTGTAACAAATGCTTGGAGATCCAAGTGTAGGAAGCTATGGGAGCACAGAAGAAGGCACTAAAATCACACCAATATATTTGATGACTGTGACTTTATGTAAATTTGTATTTTCTAGATTTTTTTTATAGTCATGGAATCACACAGTATATTCTATTCATTGCCTGGCTTTTCTTTTCTCAGCACCATTACTTTGAGAATCTCCAATTGTAAATAGTTCATTTTGATGTTGAATAGTAATCTCTTTAATGAATAGATCATAATTTGTCTTTGCTCTATTGATGGACATTGATGAACATTTCTACTGTTTTCAATTCTTAAAAATAAAGCTGCTATGAAATTCATATACAAGTCCTTGTACGAACATAGCGTTTGTTTCTCTTGGTTAAATGTGTAGAAGTAAAATGGCTATTGGTGTAACTGCAACGTATTTTGCATTTAAAAAAATTTTCAAACTATTTTCCAAAGTGGTGGTATCATGATATATGCCAGCAACAGTTTAGATTTTTTGTTGCTTCTCAATCTAGCTCAGACGAAGTACAATTAGCCTTTATAATTTTAGCCATTCTAATAGATATGTAAGCATGTCTCATTATGATTTTAATTTGTATTTTTTTAATGTCTAAATGTTGAGAAATTTGTCATGTGCTTATAAGCCATCCATATCCTTTAGGTGAATGAATGAGAGTTTCTCTTGTTCCTCATCGTCAAAAGCATTTTATGTTGTCAGTATTTTGGATTTTAGCCATTCTAATAGATGTGTAGTGATAGATCATTGTCTTATTTATTTATTTATTTTTAAAAAAGATTTTATTTATTTATTTGACAGAGAGAGAGATCACAAGAAGACGGAGAGGCAGTCAGAGAGAGAGAGAAAGGGAAGCAGGCTCCTCCTGAGCAGAGAGCCCAACGTGGAACTCGATCCCAGGACCCTGAGATCATGACCTGATCCAAAGGCAGCGGCTTAACCCACTAAGCCATCCAGGCGCCCCTCATGTTCTTTTAATTTACAATTCCTTAATTAGACATGCTGTGGATCATCACAGCATCTGTTCATATCATTATTGCCATCTCAATATCTTCTTAAGTGAGGTGTCTGTTCCAGTCCTTGCCAATTTTTCAATCAGGTCATTCATTTTCTTGTGTTTGAGTTAATAAATGAATAAATTATAATAATAAATAATAAATAAATAAATAATGAATGAATGAATGAATTTATTATATATATTATATATGTTATATATAATATATATTATATATATTATTATATATTAAATAATTTATTAAAAATAAATTTACTAATGAGGCCAAGAATTCAGAATCACAAATACTTCAGAACTAATAATAACTGCCATCACTTGTTGTTATTGTATAAGATAAATCCTACGATCAAGTTTCAATTTTAAATTCTTACAATTTTAAATTCTTAAAACCTTATGAAGAAGCATCATTTGGAGGGAGCAGTTTTCATAATTTATCATCCATCAGCCTTTTTTTTAAGATTTTATTTATTTATTGGACACAGAGAGAGAGAGAGAGAGAGAGAGAGAGATTACAAGTAAGCAGAGAGGCAGGCAAGCAGGGAGGGAAGCAGGCTTCCTTTTGAGCAGAGCCGGATGTGGGGCTGGATCCCAGGACCCAGAGACCATGACTTGAGATGAAGGCAGAGGCTTAACCCACCACCCACGTGATGAGAGAGCCCCTCAGGTGCCCCTCATCCATCAGCCTTAATTGTTTGGAGGAAAATGTGTGGATGAGTAATGCCTTAGGGAGCTAATCTCTCTAAAGGATTTTCAATCTTTACCCCTTCAAGGTTTTTGCACAGTTCTGATAGCCTCTAAACATCCAGCTGATTTCTACAGTGACAAGCCTGTTAAAAACTGTCCTCAAACCAGGAATAGAGCTTGAAACGTACCAGTCAAGAACAACTTTGAGTCTTTTAAGGAATTTATCATCATTTCTTTGTTATGATTCCAGGTTCCTGGGATTGAGTCCCACAGTGGGCTCTCTGCTCAGCAGGGAGCCTGCTTCCATTCCTCTCTCTCTGCCTGCCCCTCTGCCTTCCTGTGATCTCTGTCAAGTAAATAAATAAACTTTAAAAAAACCATATTTTATACCAGTTATTCATGTTTATTAACTAAGATATCACAATACAAATAATACAAGCAGTTGCTCTTTATTAATACCTTCAACCAAGATCAAAAAAATATGTCATATTTTCTCCAAAAATTTTATATCATCTGATAGGTCAGATATATATAAAATTACATTTAAAGTCTTAAAAATATCAGCAATATTTTCATTTAAATGCAAATTTCAAAGAAAATCTACTTTTCCAAACACGACTTTTTATCCTATATTTTTTTTAAATTTGTCAATATCTGATCAATTGTTTAGCGAGACTATAAATGTTAGATCGAAAAAAATGATTAATAGATGTAGGTTCAAATTATTATGTTCCATTAAAAATGATTTAGTCTTTGATGAACATCTGTTTGGTAATGTGTTGTATCCAAATATAGTAAATTAATGACATATATAAAATTATAGGGAAATGACACTTTCCGTTCCATTATGAGTAGAGCTTTTAAAATGCTATTTGTCACAACCTGTCATCTTGTCATTATGTAGCATTATGTAGCATTTAAAAAATGTATACTCTTCACTTTGAAGTCTTTTAGAAATCTAAAATATGACTTTCTATGGATTGTGTTTCCATATTCCTTTATTGCCACTTTGAACAAATCCACATGCTTTGATTCAAAGGTAATAAATTCCTCTTATTTGGAAAAATGATGTTTATTTTTGTTCTCTCACCCTTAGCAGGTGGTTTCATTTTAGCACACTTCAGAGTTATAATTTTATGCTTATTAAAAACATTTATTATGATCTACATAGATGAATGAAATTTTTATTTTATTAAATTATTTGCCAAAAAATCTGTAATTTTAAAAAATGTATTTCTTTTGAAGGGTTATTTTAGAGCATTCAGAGAGGATCTAGGAGTGTGGTATTATGCAATTTTTAAGTAGGTTTGAAATGGTTATTCATATGATTGTTTCTTTGAGGCTTTTGCTTATTTTGGGTTTTTTTGTCTTCTTTTGTCTTCTTTTGTTCATTATATGCTCTAAAATATTTTGAAAGTAAATTTAAGGTATGTTTTACATAGTTTATTTTTTGAAAAAAATATTGAAATGACTTATGAAATTCAGTATATTCTCAACATTAATTTATTCTGAAATTTACCAATTGTCTACTGTCTATTATATGGCAGATATTACTTCAGACTACACTGGTAAATGAAATACTTGGATTTGTAGAACGTTTATTTTAATGGGTGAGACAATTAAAAGCTATAAACCTGAATAAAAATTGCATAGTGCATTCAAAAATGATGAGTGCAATGGGGAAAGAGAAAAATTAGATCAGGATGAGAAAAATCAAGGTTGCTAGGCAGGGGATGGGGAGGTAAGAATTTTAATAGGAAGATCGGGTTAGTTACAATGAAGCTGACAATTGAACAAACGTATGGAAAGGTGATGAATTTGCCCAGAACTATCAGCAATAAGGTCACTCCAGACAAAGGAATTGGCTATCTTGAAGGCCATTAGGTTGGATCATGCCTGGCAGATCTGAGGAATAGCAAGGAGGCCACTGTGAGGGACTGAAGAGTAGCAGGGAAAGAGATCACAGAGGTTAAATGAGTGGCTAGATCATGTAAAAGCTTAGAAGTCATTGTAAAACTGTGGCTTTATATTTGAAAACTTACTGTGTGATAGAATTTCTACTAATAACTGAGAGTTCAAATGTCCATAAAATTTCAAGGATTCTTATTCTGGTAAGACAGAATAAAGAAAAAGAGTTCATATTTTCACATGGTGTAACAAATGCTTGGAGATCCAAGTGTAGGAAGCTATGGGAGCACAGAAGAAGGCACTAAAATCACACCAATATATTTGATGACTGTGACTTTATGTAAATTTGTATTTTCTAGATTTTTTTTATAGTCATGGAATCACACAGTATATTCTATTCATTGCCTGGCTTTTCTTTTCTCAGCACCATTACTTTGAGAATCTCCAATTGTAAATAGTTCATTTTGATGTTGAATAGTAATCTCTTTAATGAATAGATCATAATTTGTCTTTGCTCTATTGATGGACATTGATGAACATTTCTACTGTTTTCAATTCTTAAAAATAAAGCTGCTATGAAATTCATATACAAGTCCTTGTACGAACATAGCGTTTGTTTCTCTTGGTTAAATGTGTAGAAGTAAAATGGCTATTGGTGTAACTGCAACGTATTTTGCATTTAAAAAAATTTTCAAACTATTTTCCAAAGTGGTGGTATCATGATATATGCCAGCAACAGTTTAGATTTTTTGTTGCTTCTCAATCTAGCTCAGACGAAGTACAATTAGCCTTTATAATTTTAGCCATTCTAATAGATATGTAAGCATGTCTCATTATGATTTTAATTTGTATTTCTTTAATGTCTAAATGTTGAGAAATTTGTCATGTGCTTATAAGCCATCCATATCCTTTAGGTGAATGAATGAGAGTTTCTCTTGTTCCTCATCGTCAAAAGCATTTTATGTTGTCAGTATTTTGGATTTTAGCCATTCTAATAGATGTGTAGTGATAGATCATTGTCTTATTTATTTATTTATTTTTAAAAAAGATTTTATTTATTTATTTGACAGAGAGAGAGATCACAAGAAGACGGAGAGGCAGTCAGAGAGAGAGAGAAAGGGAAGCAGGCTCCTCCTGAGCAGAGAGCCCAACGTGGAACTCGATCCCAGGACCCTGAGATCATGACCTGATCCAAAGGCAGCGGCTTAACCCACTAAGCCATCCAGGCGCCCCTCATGTTCTTTTAATTTACAATTCCTTAATTAGACATGCTGTGGATCATCACAGCATCTGTTCATATCATTATTGCCATCTCAATATCTTCTTAAGTGAGGTGTCTGTTCCAGTCCTTGCCAATTTTTCAATCAGGTCATTCATTTTCTTGTGTTTGAGTTAATAAATGAATAAATTATAATAATAAATAATAAATAAATAAATAATGAATGAATGAATGAATTTATTATATATATTATATATGTTATATATAATATATATTATATATATTATTATATATTAAATAATTTATTAAAAATAAATTTACTAATGAGGCCAAGAATTCAGAATCACAAATACTTCAGAACTAATAATAACTGCCATCACTTGTTGTTATTGTATAAGATAAATCCTACGATCAAGTTTCAATTTTAAATTCTTACAATTTTAAATTCTTAAAACCTTATGAAGAAGCATCATTTGGAGGGAGCAGTTTTCATAATTTATCATCCATCAGCCTTTTTTTTAAGATTTTATTTATTTATTGGACACAGAGAGAGAGAGAGAGAGAGAGAGAGAGATTACAAGTAAGCAGAGAGGCAGGCAAGCAGGGAGGGAAGCAGGCTTCCTTTTGAGCAGAGCCGGATGTGGGGCTGGATCCCAGGACCCAGAGACCATGACTTGAGATGAAGGCAGAGGCTTAACCCACCACCCACGTGATGAGAGAGCCCCTCAGGTGCCCCTCATCCATCAGCCTTAATTGTTTGGAGGAAAATGTGTGGATGAGTAATGCCTTAGGGAGCTAATCTCTCTAAAGGATTTTCAATCTTTACCCCTTCAAGGTTTTTGCACAGTTCTGATAGCCTCTAAACATCCAGCTGATTTCTACAGTGACAAGCCTGTTAAAAACTGTCCTCAAACCAGGAATAGAGCTTGAAACGTACCAGTCAAGAACAACTTTGAGTCTTTTAAGGAATTTATCATCATTTCTTTGTTATGATTCCAGGTTCCTGGGATTGAGTCCCACAGTGGGCTCTCTGCTCAGCAGGGAGCCTGCTTCCATTCCTCTCTCTCTGCCTGCCCCTCTGCCTTCCTGTGATCTCTGTCAAGTAAATAAATAAACTTTAAAAAAACCATATTTTATACCAGTTATTCATGTTTATTAACTAAGATATCACAATACAAATAATACAAGCAGTTGCTCTTTATTAATACCTTCAACCAAGATCAAAAAAATATGTCATATTTTCTCCAAAAATTTTATATCATCTGATAGGTCAGATATATATAAAATTACATTTAAGGTCTTAAAAATATCAGCAATATTTTCACTTAAATGCAAATTTCAAAGAAAATCTACTTTTCCAAACACGACTTTTTATCCTATATTTTTTTTAAATTTGTCAATATCTGATCAATTGTTTAGCGAGACTATAAATGTTAGATCGAAAAAAATGATTAATAGATGTAGGTTCAAATTATTATGTTCCATTAAAAATGATTTAGTCTTTGATGAACATCTGTTTGGTAATGTGTTGTATCCAAATATAGTAAATTAATGACATATATAAAATTATAGGGAAATGACACTTTCCGTTCCATTATGAGTAGAGCTTTTAAAATGCTATTTGTCACAACCTGTCATCTTGTCATTATGTAGCATTATGTAGCATTTAAAAAATGTATACTCTTCACTTTGAAGTCTTTTAGAAATCTAAAATATGACTTTCTATGGATTGTGTTTCCATATTCCTTTATTGCCACTTTGAACAAATCCACATGCTTTGATTCAAAGGTAATAAATTCCTCTTATTTGGAAAAATGATGTTTATTTTTGTTCTCTCACCCTTAGCAGGTGGTTTCATTTTAGCACACTTCAGAGTTATAATTTTATGCTTATTAAAAACATTTATTATGATCTACATAGATGAATGAAATTTTTATTTTATTAAATTATTTGCCAAAAAATCTGTAATTTTAAAAAATGTATTTCTTTTGAAGGGTTATTTTAGAGCATTCAGAGAGGATCTAGGAGTGTGGTATTATGCAATTTTTAAGTAGGTTTGAAATGGTTATTCATATGATTGTTTCTTTGAGGCTTTTGCTTATTTTGGGTTTTTTTGTCTTCTTTTGTCTTCTTTTGTTCATTATATGCTCTAAAATATTTTGAAAGTAAATTTAAGGTATGTTTTACATAGTTTATTTTTTGAAAAAAATATTGAAATGACTTATGAAATTCAGTATATTCTCAACATTAATTTATTCTGAAATTTACCAATTGTCTACTGTCTATTATATGGCAGATATTACTTCAGACTACACTGGTAAATGAAATACTTGGATTTGTAGAACGTTTATTTTAATGGGTGAGACAATTAAAAGCTATAAACCTGAATAAAAATTGCATAGTGCATTCAAAAATGATGAGTGCAATGGGGAAAGAGAAAAATTAGATCAGGATGAGAAAAATCAAGGTTGCTAGGCAGGGGATGGGGAGGTAAGAATTTTAATAGGAAGATCGGGTTAGTTACAATGAAGCTGACAATTGAACAAACGTATGGAAAGGTGATGAATTTGCCCAGAACTATCAGCAATAAGGTCACTCCAGACAAAGGAATTGGCTATCTTGAAGGCCATTAGGTTGGATCATGCCTGGCAGATCTGAGGAATAGCAAGGAGGCCACTGTGAGGGACTGAAGAGTAGCAGGGAAAGAGATCACAGAGGTTAAATGAGTGGCTAGATCATGTAAAAGCTTAGAAGTCATTGTAAAACTGTGGCTTTATATTTGAAAACTTACTGTGTGATAGAATTTCTACTAATAACTGAGAGTTCAAATGTCCATAAAATTTCAAGGATTCTTATTCTGGTAAGACAGAATAAAGAAAAAGAGTTCATATTTTCACATGGTGTAACAAATGCTTGGAGATCCAAGTGTAGGAAGCTATGGGAGCACAGAAGAAGGCACTAAAATCACACCAATATATTTGATGACTGTGACTTTATGTAAATTTGTATTTTCTAGATTTTTTTTATAGTCATGGAATCACACAGTATATTCTATTCATTGCCTGGCTTTTCTTTTCTCAGCACCATTACTTTGAGAATCTCCAATTGTAAATAGTTCATTTTGATGTTGAATAGTAATCTCTTTAATGAATAGATCATAATTTGTCTTTGCTCTATTGATGGACATTGATGAACATTTCTACTGTTTTCAATTCTTAAAAATAAAGCTGCTATGAAATTCATATACAAGTCCTTGTACGAACATAGCGTTTGTTTCTCTTGGTTAAATGTGTAGAAGTAAAATGGCTATTGGTGTAACTGCAACGTATTTTGCATTTAAAAAAATTTTCAAACTATTTTCCAAAGTGGTGGTATCATGATATATGCCAGCAACAGTTTAGATTTTTTGTTGCTTCTCAATCTAGCTCAGACGAAGTACAATTAGCCTTTATAATTTTAGCCATTCTAATAGATATGTAAGCATGTCTCATTATGATTTTAATTTGTATTTCTTTAATGTCTAAATGTTGAGAAATTTGTCATGTGCTTATAAGCCATCCATATCCTTTAGGTGAATGAATGAGAGTTTCTCTTGTTCCTCATCGTCAAAAGCATTTTATGTTGTCAGTATTTTGGATTTTAGCCATTCTAATAGATGTGTAGTGATAGATCATTGTCTTATTTATTTATTTATTTTTTAAAAAGATTTTATTTATTTATTTGACAGAGAGAGAGATCACAAGAAGACGGAGAGGCAGTCAGAGAGAGAGAGAAAGGGAAGCAGGCTCCTCCTGAGCAGAGAGCCCAACGTGGAACTCGATCCCAGGACCCTGAGATCATGACCTGATCCAAAGGCAGCGGCTTAACCCACTAAGCCATCCAGGCGCCCCTCATGTTCTTTTAATTTACAATTCCTTAATTAGACATGCTGTGGATCATCACAGCATCTGTTCATATCATTATTGCCATCTCAATATCTTCTTAAGTGAGGTGTCTGTTCCAGTCCTTGCCAATTTTTCAATCAGGTCATTCATTTTCTTGTGTTTGAGTTAATAAATGAATAAATTATAATAATAAATAATAAATAAATAAATAATGAATGAATGAATGAATTTATTATATATATTATATATGTTATATATAATATATATTATATATATTATTATATATTAAATAATTTATTAAAAATAAATTTACTAATGAGGCCAAGAATTCAGAATCACAAATACTTCAGAACTAATAATAACTGCCATCACTTGTTGTTATTGTATAAGATAAATCCTACGATCAAGTTTCAATTTTAAATTCTTACAATTTTAAATTCTTAAAACCTTATGAAGAAGCATCATTTGGAGGGAGCAGTTTTCATAATTTATCATCCATCAGCCTTTTTTTTAAGATTTTATTTATTTATTGGACACAGAGAGAGAGAGAGAGAGAGAGAGAGAGATTACAAGTAAGCAGAGAGGCAGGCAAGCAGGGAGGGAAGCAGGCTTCCTTTTGAGCAGAGCCGGATGTGGGGCTGGATCCCAGGACCCAGAGACCATGACTTGAGATGAAGGCAGAGGCTTAACCCACCACCCACGTGATGAGAGAGCCCCTCAGGTGCCCCTCATCCATCAGCCTTAATTGTTTGGAGGAAAATGTGTGGATGAGTAATGCCTTAGGGAGCTAATCTCTCTAAAGGATTTTCAATCTTTACCCCTTCAAGGTTTTTGCACAGTTCTGATAGCCTCTAAACATCCAGCTGATTTCTACAGTGACAAGCCTGTTAAAAACTGTCCTCAAACCAGGAATAGAGCTTGAAACGTACCAGTCAAGAACAACTTTGAGTCTTTTAAGGAATTTATCATCATTTCTTTGTTATGATTCCAGGTTCCTGGGATTGAGTCCCACAGTGGGCTCTCTGCTCAGCAGGGAGCCTGCTTCCATTCCTCTCTCTCTGCCTGCCCCTCTGCCTTCCTGTGATCTCTGTCAAGTAAATAAATAAACTTTAAAAAAACCATATTTTATACCAGTTATTCATGTTTATTAACTAAGATATCACAATACAAATAATACAAGCAGTTGCTCTTTATTAATACCTTCAACCAAGATCAAAAAAATATGTCATATTTTCTCCAAAAATTTTATATCATCTGATAGGTCAGATATATATAAAATTACATTTAAGGTCTTAAAAATATCAGCAATATTTTCATTTAAATGCAAATTTCAAAGAAAATCTACTTTTCCAAACACGACTTTTTATCCTATATTTTTTTTAAATTTGTCAATATCTGATCAATTGTTTAGCGAGACTATAAATGTTAGATCGAAAAAAATGATTAATAGATGTAGGTTCAAATTATTATGTTCCATTAAAAATGATTTAGTCTTTGATGAACATCTGTTTGGTAATGTGTTGTATCCAAATATAGTAAATTAATGACATATATAAAATTATAGGGAAATGACACTTTCCGTTCCATTATGAGTAGAGCTTTTAAAATGCTATTTGTCACAACCTGTCATCTTGTCATTATGTAGCATTATGTAGCATTTAAAAAATGTATACTCTTCACTTTGAAGTCTTTTAGAAATCTAAAATATGACTTTCTATGGATTGTGTTTCCATATTCCTTTATTGCCACTTTGAACAAATCCACATGCTTTGATTCAAAGGTAATAAATTCCTCTTATTTGGAAAAATGATGTTTATTTTTGTTCTCTCACCCTTAGCAGGTGGTTTCATTTTAGCACACTTCAGAGTTATAATTTTATGCTTATTAAAAACATTTATTATGATCTACATAGATGAATGAAATTTTTATTTTATTAAATTATTTGCCAAAAAATCTGTAATTTTAAAAAATGTATTTCTTTTGAAGGGTTATTTTAGAGCATTCAGAGAGGATCTAGGAGTGTGGTATTATGCAATTTTTAAGTAGGTTTGAAATGGTTATTCATATGATTGTTTCTTTGAGGCTTTTGCTTATTTTGGGTTTTTTTGTCTTCTTTTGTCTTCTTTTGTTCATTATATGCTCTAAAATATTTTGAAAGTAAATTTAAGGTATGTTTTACATAGTTTATTTTTTGAAAAAAATATTGAAATGACTTATGAAATTCAGTATATTCTCAACATTAATTTATTCTGAAATTTACCAATTGTCTACTGTCTATTATATGGCAGATATTACTTCAGACTACACTGGTAAATGAAATACTTGGATTTGTAGAACGTTTATTTTAATGGGTGAGACAATTAAAAGCTATAAACCTGAATAAAAATTGCATAGTGCATTCAAAAATGATGAGTGCAATGGGGAAAGAGAAAAATTAGATCAGGATGAGAAAAATCAAGGTTGCTAGGCAGGGGATGGGGAGGTAAGAATTTTAATAGGAAGATCGGGTTAGTTACAATGAAGCTGACAATTGAACAAACGTATGGAAAGGTGATGAATTTGCCCAGAACTATCAGCAATAAGGTCACTCCAGACAAAGGAATTGGCTATCTTGAAGGCCATTAGGTTGGATCATGCCTGGCAGATCTGAGGAATAGCAAGGAGGCCACTGTGAGGGACTGAAGAGTAGCAGGGAAAGAGATCACAGAGGTTAAATGAGTGGCTAGATCATGTAAAAGCTTAGAAGTCATTGTAAAACTGTGGCTTTATATTTGAAAACTTACTGTGTGATAGAATTTCTACTAATAACTGAGAGTTCAAATGTCCATAAAATTTCAAGGATTCTTATTCTGGTAAGACAGAATAAAGAAAAAGAGTTCATATTTTCACATGGTGTAACAAATGCTTGGAGATCCAAGTGTAGGAAGCTATGGGAGCACAGAAGAAGGCACTAAAATCACACCAATATATTTGATGACTGTGACTTTATGTAAATTTGTATTTTCTAGATTTTTTTTATAGTCATGGAATCACACAGTATATTCTATTCATTGCCTGGCTTTTCTTTTCTCAGCACCATTACTTTGAGAATCTCCAATTGTAAATAGTTCATTTTGATGTTGAATAGTAATCTCTTTAATGAATAGATCATAATTTGTCTTTGCTCTATTGATGGACATTGATGAACATTTCTACTGTTTTCAATTCTTAAAAATAAAGCTGCTATGAAATTCATATACAAGTCCTTGTACGAACATAGCGTTTGTTTCTCTTGGTTAAATGTGTAGAAGTAAAATGGCTATTGGTGTAACTGCAACGTATTTTGCATTTAAAAAAATTTTCAAACTATTTTCCAAAGTGGTGGTATCATGATATATGCCAGCAACAGTTTAGATTTTTTGTTGCTTCTCAATCTAGCTCAGACGAAGTACAATTAGCCTTTATAATTTTAGCCATTCTAATAGATATGTAAGCATGTCTCATTATGATTTTAATTTGTATTTCTTTAATGTCTAAATGTTGAGAAATTTGTCATGTGCTTATAAGCCATCCATATCCTTTAGGTGAATGAATGAGAGTTTCTCTTGTTCCTCATCGTCAAAAGCATTTTATGTTGTCAGTATTTTGGATTTTAGCCATTCTAATAGATGTGTAGTGATAGATCATTGTCTTATTTATTTATTTATTTTTAAAAAAGATTTTATTTATTTATTTGACAGAGAGAGAGATCACAAGAAGACGGAGAGGCAGTCAGAGAGAGAGAGAAAGGGAAGCAGGCTCCTCCTGAGCAGAGAGCCCAACGTGGAACTCGATCCCAGGACCCTGAGATCATGACCTGATCCAAAGGCAGCGGCTTAACCCACTAAGCCATCCAGGCGCCCCTCATGTTCTTTTAATTTACAATTCCTTAATTAGACATGCTGTGGATCATCACAGCATCTGTTCATATCATTATTGCCATCTCAATATCTTCTTAAGTGAGGTGTCTGTTCCAGTCCTTGCCAATTTTTCAATCAGGTCATTCATTTTCTTGTGTTTGAGTTAATAAATGAATAAATTATAATAATAAATAATAAATAAATAAATAATGAATGAATGAATGAATTTATTATATATATTATATATGTTATATATAATATATATTATATATATTATTATATATTAAATAATTTATTAAAAATAAATTTACTAATGAGGCCAAGAATTCAGAATCACAAATACTTCAGAACTAATAATAACTGCCATCACTTGTTGTTATTGTATAAGATAAATCCTACGATCAAGTTTCAATTTTAAATTCTTACAATTTTAAATTCTTAAAACCTTATGAAGAAGCATCATTTGGAGGGAGCAGTTTTCATAATTTATCATCCATCAGCCTTTTTTTTAAGATTTTATTTATTTATTGGACACAGAGAGAGAGAGAGAGAGAGAGAGAGAGATTACAAGTAAGCAGAGAGGCAGGCAAGCAGGGAGGGAAGCAGGCTTCCTTTTGAGCAGAGCCGGATGTGGGGCTGGATCCCAGGACCCAGAGACCATGACTTGAGATGAAGGCAGAGGCTTAACCCACCACCCACGTGATGAGAGAGCCCCTCAGGTGCCCCTCATCCATCAGCCTTAATTGTTTGGAGGAAAATGTGTGGATGAGTAATGCCTTAGGGAGCTAATCTCTCTAAAGGATTTTCAATCTTTACCCCTTCAAGGTTTTTGCACAGTTCTGATAGCCTCTAAACATCCAGCTGATTTCTACAGTGACAAGCCTGTTAAAAACTGTCCTCAAACCAGGAATAGAGCTTGAAACGTACCAGTCAAGAACAACTTTGAGTCTTTTAAGGAATTTATCATCATTTCTTTGTTATGATTCCAGGTCCTGGGATTGAGTCCCACAGTGGGCTCTCTGCTCAGCAGGGAGCCTGCTTCCATTCCTCTCTCTCTGCCTGCCCCTCTGCCTTCCTGTGATCTCTGTCAAGTAAATAAATAAACTTTAAAAAAACCATATTTTATACCAGTTATTCATGTTTATTAACTAAGATATCACAATACAAATAATACAAGCAGTTGCTCTTTATTAATACCTTCAACCAAGATCAAAAAAATATGTCATATTTTCTCCAAAAATTTTATATCATCTGATAGGTCAGATATATATAAAATTACATTTAAAGTCTTAAAAATATCAGCAATATTTTCATTTAAATGCAAATTTCAAAGAAAATCTACTTTTCCAAACACGACTTTTTATCCTATATTTTTTTTAAATTTGTCAATATCTGATCAATTGTTTAGCGAGACTATAAATGTTAGATCGAAAAAAATGATTAATAGATGTAGGTTCAAATTATTATGTTCCATTAAAAATGATTTAGTCTTTGATGAACATCTGTTTGGTAATGTGTTGTATCCAAATATAGTAAATTAATGACATATATAAAATTATAGGGAAATGACACTTTCCGTTCCATTATGAGTAGAGCTTTTAAAATGCTATTTGTCACAACCTGTCATCTTGTCATTATGTAGCATTATGTAGCATTTAAAAAATGTATACTCTTCACTTTGAAGTCTTTTAGAAATCTAAAATATGACTTTCTATGGATTGTGTTTCCATATTCCTTTATTGCCACTTTGAACAAATCCACATGCTTTGATTCAAAGGTAATAAATTCCTCTTATTTGGAAAAATGATGTTTATTTTTGTTCTCTCACCCTTAGCAGGTGGTTTCATTTTAGCACACTTCAGAGTTATAATTTTATGCTTATTAAAAACATTTATTATGATCTACATAGATGAATGAAATTTTTATTTTATTAAATTATTTGCCAAAAAATCTGTAATTTTAAAAAATGTATTTCTTTTGAAGGGTTATTTTAGAGCATTCAGAGAGGATCTAGGAGTGTGGTATTATGCAATTTTTAAGTAGGTTTGAAATGGTTATTCATATGATTGTTTCTTTGAGGCTTTTGCTTATTTTGGGTTTTTTTGTCTTCTTTTGTCTTCTTTTGTTCATTATATGCTCTAAAATATTTTGAAAGTAAATTTAAGGTATGTTTTACATAGTTTATTTTTTGAAAAAAATATTGAAATGACTTATGAAATTCAGTATATTCTCAACATTAATTTATTCTGAAATTTACCAATTGTCTACTGTCTATTATATGGCAGATATTACTTCAGACTACACTGGTAAATGAAATACTTGGATTTGTAGAACGTTTATTTTAATGGGTGAGACAATTAAAAGCTATAAACCTGAATAAAAATTGCATAGTGCATTCAAAAATGATGAGTGCAATGGGGAAAGAGAAAAATTAGATCAGGATGAGAAAAATCAAGGTTGCTAGGCAGGGGATGGGGAGGTAAGAATTTTAATAGGAAGATCGGGTTAGTTACAATGAAGCTGACAATTGAACAAACGTATGGAAAGGTGATGAATTTGCCAGAACTATCAGCAATAAGGTCACTCCAGACAAAGGAATTGGCTATCTTGAAGGCCATTAGGTTGGATCATGCCTGGCAGATCTGAGGAATAGCAAGGAGGCCACTGTGAGGGACTGAAGAGTAGCAGGGAAAGAGATCACAGAGGTTAAATGAGTGGCTAGATCATGTAAAAGCTTAGAAGTCATTGTAAAACTGTGGCTTTATATTTGAAAACTTACTGTGTGATAGAATTTCTACTAATAACTGAGAGTTCAAATGTCCATAAAATTTCAAGGATTCTTATTCTGGTAAGACAGAATAAAGAAAAAGAGTTCATATTTTCACATGGTGTAACAAATGCTTGGAGATCCAAGTGTAGGAAGCTATGGGAGCACAGAAGAAGGCACTAAAATCACACCAATATATTTGATGACTGTGACTTTATGTAAATTTGTATTTTCTAGATTTTTTTTATAGTCATGGAATCACACAGTATATTCTATTCATTGCCTGGCTTTTCTTTTCTCAGCACCATTACTTTGAGAATCTCCAATTGTAAATAGTTCATTTTGATGTTGAATAGTAATCTCTTTAATGAATAGATCATAATTTGTCTTTGCTCTATTGATGGACATTGATGAACATTTCTACTGTTTTCAATTCTTAAAAATAAAGCTGCTATGAAATTCATATACAAGTCCTTGTACGAACATAGCGTTTGTTTCTCTTGGTTAAATGTGTAGAAGTAAAATGGCTATTGGTGTAACTGCAACGTATTTTGCATTTAAAAAAATTTTCAAACTATTTTCCAAAGTGGTGGTATCATGATATATGCCAGCAACAGTTTAGATTTTTTGTTGCTTCTCAATCTAGCTCAGACGAAGTACAATTAGCCTTTATAATTTTAGCCATTCTAATAGATATGTAAGCATGTCTCATTATGATTTTAATTTGTATTTCTTTAATGTCTAAATGTTGAGAAATTTGTCATGTGCTTATAAGCCATCCATATCCTTTAGGTGAATGAATGAGAGTTTCTCTTGTTCCTCATCGTCAAAAGCATTTTATGTTGTCAGTATTTTGGATTTTAGCCATTCTAATAGATGTGTAGTGATAGATCATTGTCTTATTTATTTATTTATTTTTAAAAAGATTTTATTTATTTATTTGACAGAGAGAGAGATCACAAGAAGACGGAGAGGCAGTCAGAGAGAGAGAGAAAGGGAAGCAGGCTCCTCCTGAGCAGAGAGCCCAACGTGGAACTCGATCCCAGGACCCTGAGATCATGACCTGATCCAAAGGCAGCGGCTTAACCCACTAAGCCATCCAGGCGCCCCTCATGTTCTTTTAATTTACAATTCCTTAATTAGACATGCTGTGGATCATCACAGCATCTGTTCATATCATTATTGCCATCTCAATATCTTCTTAAGTGAGGTGTCTGTTCCAGTCCTTGCCAATTTTTCAATCAGGTCATTCATTTTCTTGTGTTTGAGTTAATAAATGAATAAATTATAATAATAAATAATAAATAAATAAATAATGAATGAATGAATGAATTTATTATATATATTATATATGTTATATATAATATATATTATATATATTATTATATATTAAATAATTTATTAAAAATAAATTTACTAATGAGGCCAAGAATTCAGAATCACAAATACTTCAGAACTAATAATAACTGCCATCACTTGTTGTTATTGTATAAGATAAATCCTACGATCAAGTTTCAATTTTAAATTCTTACAATTTTAAATTCTTAAAACCTTATGAAGAAGCATCATTTGGAGGGAGCAGTTTTCATAATTTATCATCCATCAGCCTTTTTTTTAAGATTTTATTTATTTATTGGACACAGAGAGAGAGAGAGAGAGAGAGAGAGAGATTACAAGTAAGCAGAGAGGCAGGCAAGCAGGGAGGGAAGCAGGCTTCCTTTTGAGCAGAGCCGGATGTGGGGCTGGATCCCAGGACCCAGAGACCATGACTTGAGATGAAGGCAGAGGCTTAACCCACCACCCACGTGATGAGAGAGCCCCTCAGGTGCCCCTCATCCATCAGCCTTAATTGTTTGGAGGAAAATGTGTGGATGAGTAATGCCTTAGGGAGCTAATCTCTCTAAAGGATTTTCAATCTTTACCCCTTCAAGGTTTTTGCACAGTTCTGATAGCCTCTAAACATCCAGCTGATTTCTACAGTGACAAGCCTGTTAAAAACTGTCCTCAAACCAGGAATAGAGCTTGAAACGTACCAGTCAAGAACAACTTTGAGTCTTTTAAGGAATTTATCATCATTTCTTTGTTATGATTCCAGGTTCCTGGGATTGAGTCCCACAGTGGGCTCTCTGCTCAGCAGGGAGCCTGCTTCCATTCCTCTCTCTCTGCCTGCCCCTCTGCCTTCCTGTGATCTCTGTCAAGTAAATAAATAAACTTTAAAAAAACCATATTTTATACCAGTTATTCATGTTTATTAACTAAGATATCACAATACAAATAATACAAGCAGTTGCTCTTTATTAATACCTTCAACCAAGATCAAAAAAATATGTCATATTTTCTCCAAAAATTTTATATCATCTGATAGGTCAGATATATATAAAATTACATTTAAAGTCTTAAAAATATCAGCAATATTTTCATTTAAATGCAAATTTCAAAGAAAATCTACTTTTCCAAACACGACTTTTTATCCTATATTTTTTTTAAATTTGTCAATATCTGATCAATTGTTTAGCGAGACTATAAATGTTAGATCGAAAAAAATGATTAATAGATGTAGGTTCAAATTATTATGTTCCATTAAAAATGATTTAGTCTTTGATGAACATCTGTTTGGTAATGTGTTGTATCCAAATATAGTAAATTAATGACATATATAAAATTATAGGGAAATGACACTTTCCGTTCCATTATGAGTAGAGCTTTTAAAATGCTATTTGTCACAACCTGTCATCTTGTCATTATGTAGCATTATGTAGCATTTAAAAAATGTATACTCTTCACTTTGAAGTCTTTTAGAAATCTAAAATATGACTTTCTATGGATTGTGTTTCCATATTCCTTTATTGCCACTTTGAACAAATCCACATGCTTTGATTCAAAGGTAATAAATTCCTCTTATTTGGAAAAATGATGTTTATTTTTGTTCTCTCACCCTTAGCAGGTGGTTTCATTTTAGCACACTTCAGAGTTATAATTTTATGCTTATTAAAAACATTTATTATGATCTACATAGATGAATGAAATTTTTATTTTATTAAATTATTTGCCAAAAAATCTGTAATTTTAAAAAATGTATTTCTTTTGAAGGGTTATTTTAGAGCATTCAGAGAGGATCTAGGAGTGTGGTATTATGCAATTTTTAAGTAGGTTTGAAATGGTTATTCATATGATTGTTTCTTTGAGGCTTTTGCTTATTTTGGGTTTTTTTGTCTTCTTTTGTCTTCTTTTGTTCATTATATGCTCTAAAATATTTTGAAAGTAAATTTAAGGTATGTTTTACATAGTTTATTTTTTGAAAAAAATATTGAAATGACTTATGAAATTCAGTATATTCTCAACATTAATTTATTCTGAAATTTACCAATTGTCTACTGTCTATTATATGGCAGATATTACTTCAGACTACACTGGTAAATGAAATACTTGGATTTGTAGAACGTTTATTTTAATGGGTGAGACAATTAAAAGCTATAAACCTGAATAAAAATTGCATAGTGCATTCAAAAATGATGAGTGCAATGGGGAAAGAGAAAAATTAGATCAGGATGAGAAAAATCAAGGTTGCTAGGGCAGGGGATGGGGAGGTAAGAATTTTAATAGGAAGATCGGGTTAGTTACAATGAAGCTGACAATTGAACAAACGTATGGAAAGGTGATGAATTTGCCCAGAACTATCAGCAATAAGGTCACTCCAGACAAAGGAATTGGCTATCTTGAAGGCCATTAGGTTGGATCATGCCTGGCAGATCTGAGGAATAGCAAGGAGGCCACTGTGAGGGACTGAAGAGTAGCAGGGAAAGAGATCACAGAGGTTAAATGAGTGGCTAGATCATGTAAAAGCTTAGAAGTCATTGTAAAACTGTGGCTTTATATTTGAAAACTTACTGTGTGATAGAATTTCTACTAATAACTGAGAGTTCAAATGTCCATAAAATTTCAAGGATTCTTATTCTGGTAAGACAGAATAAAGAAAAAGAGTTCATATTTTCACATGGTGTAACAAATGCTTGGAGATCCAAGTGTAGGAAGCTATGGGAGCACAGAAGAAGGCACTAAAATCACACCAATATATTTGATGACTGTGACTTTATGTAAATTTGTATTTTCTAGATTTTTTTTATAGTCATGGAATCACACAGTATATTCTATTCATTGCCTGGCTTTTCTTTTCTCAGCACCATTACTTTGAGAATCTCCAATTGTAAATAGTTCATTTTGATGTTGAATAGTAATCTCTTTAATGAATAGATCATAATTTGTCTTTGCTCTATTGATGGACATTGATGAACATTTCTACTGTTTTCAATTCTTAAAAATAAAGCTGCTATGAAATTCATATACAAGTCCTTGTACGAACATAGCGTTTGTTTCTCTTGGTTAAATGTGTAG